>NC_133929.1:3087805-3191114 GCF_964199755.1 Larus michahellis | reverse complement strand
CACTAGCCCATGGTCCTGGTTGTCACTAGATGAATGCTGTAACTACTTGGCCAGGATCCCTGCTCCCTGGGCAGCTCTGTAGCAGCAGAGTTCAGTGTAGGAGCCCACACTCTGGTGCCAAGTGCACAAAACAAGAGCCAAATTCATGCTGCAGCCTGCAGTGCAGAGGTGAGGAAACAGGATGCTCTGCCTGCAGGTGGGCTGGGGCTGGCCATGTGTGAGCAGTGCAACCTGTCTCTGTGCTGCAGCCCAGTCTTGGGCTGATGGAGCAGGAGCCACAGCAGTCCCCAGGCTGGGGGAGTCAGCTTCCCAGGCAGCTGCAGGGACTGTTTACTCTGTACATGGTCTTCCTGCTCTACAGATCCCATCTGGTTTTATTCCTTCTTCACTAGTGCTGTCCTCAAACTGAGTCCAGCTCTGTGGTACAACCCCCTGGTATCTAGGGCAGAGTACTGGTTTACTTTCTGTGACCAGGGAAGTTCCTGTGGGCAGCTCTTCGTACTTGCTGCTTTGCAGTGGCATGCTTTCTTGGTCCCACTAGCATATTCCCTTCCTAGGAGGGGTGCTCAGCATGGGTGCATGTCTCTCCCAGACCTTGCTCTGGCAGGCTAGAGCCCCATGGGGGTGAGCACCTCCTGGAGGTGTCCATCCTGCATCAGGGTTGCATGTTTCCCTTCCAGATCCACATGGTCCATTACAACACCAATTATGACAGCTTTAAGGAGGCAATGGTCCACCTGGATGGTCTGGCTGTACTGGGAGCTTTCTTGGAGGTGAGTCCCATAGCTCAGCCCTGGGCAAGAAGGGGTAGGAGCAGTGCTGGGGGGAGTGCGACTGGGGGATACAGTGTCAGGCACAGTTTTGGGGACAGGCAAGGGTGCAAATGTACCTGCGGAGGGAGAGAGGGCAGTACCAGAGGGCAGGGCAGCCCTGATGGATGGAAGGAAGGGGTCACTGGGACAGGGTGCACCTTGCAGGGAGCGATTCCTCCCTGCTGCTACTGCCATCACCACCTGGTCTCCATTCAGCCCCTGTGCTTGTCATTTCTGTGGGGTCTCCGTGTTGCAGGTTGGGACAAGGGAGAACCCATACTATCAGGAAATACTTGAGCATCTGTACAAAATCCAAAGAGAAGGTAAGGCCCTGTCCCACCTAGTATTTGTCTCAGGAGCTGCAGCCCAGCAAATAAACCCGCTGCATGGCAGAGAGGCTGCAGCAGGTGTTTGCTGTGCATATGTGAGAAGGGAAGCATTGCACAGCTTGCACAGAAACAACTTTCCAAGGTGCCCTCTGCACACGTGCTTTCCCCTGCCTCCAGGGCAAACCTACTGCCCTTTCTCCAGCACACTGGGTGCCAGGGTCCACCCTGCTGCACAAATGGTGCCAGGCTGGGCTGAGGGGATGCTCCAGGACAGGTCTGTTCCCATGATCTCCGTGCTGGTCCTCCAAGGGGTTGCCCAACTCTTGCTCCCATGGTGTTTCTTCTCTCAGGCAAGGAAATCTTGGTGCCTGGATTCAACATCACAGGCCTGCTGCCTGCCAACATGAAACTCTATTTCCACTACAGTGGCTCTCTGACCACCCCTTCCCACTACCAGATGGTGAAGCAGATGGTCTTCAACCAGAGCATGCTGCTCTCTCATGACCAGGTCCATCGGGGCAATGAGCTCCATACTCAGTCTTGCCCAGCCTCTCCCTGCAAGCATACACCATGCGCGTCAGTCCCCTAGCTCCCAAAGGTGGGATGCACCCTGCTTTGCTCATGTTGCTCTCCTTCCAGATGTCAGTGCTGGTGACAAACCTGAGGAATGATGACAGCAAACCTCTGCAGAACAATTTCCGGCTGGTGTGGGACCTGAACAGGTGATGGGTGCTGGCAAGTTTCCAGACCACCCTCCTTTTGGCGAAACAGCTGCCTTCTGGTAAGGAGCATATGAATGTGCTCAGGCTGTACCCAACCATGGGGATGCAGGGACAGGGCAAGGAGCAGGAGTTGAGGCTTTGCATCTCTCTAGGAAATGCAGCATTTGCATGGGTTAGCCCTGCCCAGCAGGTGACTTGTGTCAGCGCTGCTCTTGGGGTGCCTCTCTGCCTCATTTCTGCACTTGTCTTGCCATGCATGGGGAAGATTGGTTTCTAGGAACTATTTTGTCCTTGGTATTGCAGAAGCAATAAGGCTGGGGCAATGGGGGCTGGCAACAGCCAGCTGCCTCCTCCCAAGTAGTTGCTCACCATCTTGCCACAGGCAGCTGTCCCTGTGGTCACTGCCTGCCAGGCTCACCCCATGCCCCTCTCCAGGGTCTCCTGCAGGGCTTGGTGCAGTCACAGAGTGTGGTAGCTGTGGTAAGGGAGTTTCTGGCTGGACTCAGTGAGGCTTTCACTTAATGCTCTTGGTGGGGTGTTGGGGCCAGGCTTTCAAACTGCTGGGGATGCAGAGGGCAGCTCTCCCCTGTTTGCTCGCAGGTGATGGGGAATCTTGCAGGCAGCCCTGCTTTGGCAGCATGGCCTGAAACTCTGCAGGCTTGACATTTCCCTCCCCCAACCACCTCGGGCAACCTCTTGGTTGCGCTGTCTCTCTGACAGCTCAGCAGCAGCAAGTAGGTGAGGGGCTGGCCTGAAGGAGGGGAAGGCGGCCAGGGGGCGTACCTGCCTAGGAAGGGAAGGCCCTGGCAGCTGTGTGCTGAGCCAGGGGGTAGGCAGCCATGGTAGGGATGCGGGGCTGCCCTAGCATCTGCACAACTGGCTCTTATGGGCATACTCTTGTCTTTGTCTCTTGCAGGACACTCCAGCTCTTAATTTCAAGCAGGTAAGCGTGCTCAGCTGAGGCTGCTGCCTTCATGTCCCCTCTACCTTTAGACCACCAGCCTTTTCCAGCTTTGCCCCGTCTCCCTCGTCCAGTAGCTGCAGGGGACTGTCCCCAATGTAACATGCTTGTGCTCGGGTTGCTTGCAGGGAATGTGATGGCCATGCTCTTCAGGCTGCTCTTTGCCATCATGGCGCTGGCCTTCCTGCTGTACAGCTACAAGCACCAGAGTCAGAACACATGGTGAGCGACTATGGGGAGCTGCAGGAGGAGGGGCTCCAGGGGGTGGTAGGGGTCAGTCAGGGGCATGGGAAGGGGGTTTAAGGATGGTCTCTCAGGCAGCAACATGGGTTGGCAGGGCCCCCCCTGCCTGCTCTAACAACACACACACCCCCCTTCCTCCCCCACCAGGCTCGACTCACTGACCAAATCCAAGGTCATCTACACGGCAGCCACCAACACCACCACCATGTGAGCCTCATGCCTCTGTGGGGGTCCTGGCCCTGCTGGTTCAGCCTGCCCCACCCCACCTCCCCTCACTCCTGACCCAGGCTGAGGGAGGGACAGTGCTCCAGCATCCCTTGGCCACAGAGGCTGCCCGTGTGGACTGTTTGCCTGGGGCAGCATCTGGCCTCACCAGATATTTTTATTAAAAAAAAAAAGTTAAAATACATTTAAAAAAATATCTAAAAACCTCCCATAGTGCTAGATGTCTCTGCAGTCCTAATCTGAAACTGAGGGACAGGAACAGGCATTGGTGGAGCTGGACCCACAGCAGAGGGGTGCACAGGGACCCCTTCCTGACTGGCAGAGACAACATTAGCCTCTGTGCCCCAGGCAGAGCTCTAGAGCAAGCAGCACAGGGCTCCTTGCACAGCCTGGCCCTGCCCTCTGTCTCTCTAGGACTTCATTCTCCTCTTACTTGTGCAAAGTGTTGGAAAAACATAGTCATGGCTTGGTAGGGCTGGAGAAAGGCAGAGCTGAACATTGGCAGAGCCACAGCTTCCTTGCTTGCTGGCCCCCAACCAGCTCCTCTCCAGCTCCGATATAGCTGGAGTGGTCCCTGACCTATGGCTGCCTCCCACCTTTCCTGGCAGCTCCAGCACAGCCAGAGCCAAGCCCTGGGGAGCCCCACAGCCCCACAAAACAGAGAAATGGGCTGGACCTGGGAGAGGAAAGGAACTTACAGGTCTCTAGCTCTCAGCAGCCTCCACCTCAAAGTGGTAAAACCAGGGATGGACAGAGCAGGAGCAAGACCTTCAGGCAACTGAGGTCTGCAACTGCCAGACACCCCCCATGGTCACACCAGCAGTGGCACATACACACACCCCCCACTCACCTATGGTACTTCTTTTTATTGGTATAAAAGCCCACTGTGGAATTCTCTGAGCTTGATGGCAGTTTCTCCCTCCCAGCCCTGTGGCACAGCATCAGGGCTGGTGCCTGCCTGAAAATCCCCCTCCAAGGGCAGGAGAGGGCAATGATCCACTGGCATAGACCCCTGAACCCCCCTCCCCAAGCTGTGCTGGCACCAGTTGCAGGGTTGCATCTCTCCCCAAGCCCTCAGCCACCCTCTATATGGCACTGTCTTCTGTCCTCCTGCCCTGGATGCTGTCAGCCCCCTTGGGTGGTGGCTGATCACAACACACCATCCCTTCACATGCTAAGATGCCAGCTCACTGCAGTTACCGCAGTCCAGTGTGGGGGTCCGTGGCTCCCAGGGCAGCGAGGCTGGGCCAAGAAGCAGAGAAAGTAGCACCATAGTGGTCAGCCCTGGACCAGAGCTGGGCAGCACTTTGCAAAGCTACTTCCTCCACCCTGAAGTGAAAAGGAGGCACAGGTTTCCCCCACCAGGAGACAGCACATCTTCTGTGGCAGGAGAAGTGATGGGTTTCTTTGGGCTCAGGTCTCTGGCAGTCCAAGGTAGCATCCTTCCCAGGCAAGCTAACTGGGACTCTGCTCACAGCAGGGCCAGCAAAGCCAAGTCCCCCAAAACTGAGCTGTTCTCTAGGGGCTCCTAAAGGGGTGGTGGAGTGAGCCAGCCCCAGCCACACCAGTCAGCTAGCTGCTGCAGCCAGACCCCAGTGCCTGCTCCACTGGGACTGGCCAGGGTCCACCAGTCCAGGAGAAAAGATATTGAAGAGAAGGTGATGGCTGCTCTTGCTGCCAGGACAGAGGGGAGGGCAGGGGTGGCTGGGGACAGGAACATCCCATGGGGCCTCAGGATTCCAGCTGAGGGCTGGGTCCGTTCCGTAGACCTGTGGGAAGCAAGGGGGGGGGGGGCAGTTTTCACCAGACTCCTTACCCCATCCACTTCCCCCAGGAGAGGCAATAACCTGACCATGGCCCCAAACCCCATCTCCTCTAGTCTGTCAACCAAGGGGATGATGCCATTGCTCCAGCCCCTGGGGCACCCTCTCCCCGCCCCAGCACCGGTCCAGGTACACAGAGGAACTTGCAGGGTCCCCTGTCCCCATTACGGAGCAGGACTTACAGAGCAGGAAGCGCCGCAGGTTCTGGGCAGAGCCCCCTGAGAGCAGGTAAGCCCAAGTGGCAGCTGTGGCCATCAGCAGGTAGGAGGGCACCAGGCTGCCCATGTACAGGGGGTTGCAAAACGTCTGGGGAGAGAGGTGGGAGAGGGAAGGGGTGAGCAGGCAGGAGAGGACAGGGCCAGGACAGGTGGAAGTGTCACCACCTCTATGAGCAGAATGGGACAGGAGACACCAGCTTTGGCATTCAGTTTGCGATGGGCCTGTCCCATGCAGGGACGGCTGCAAATCCCAAAAACCAACTGCTTCGCTAGTGCTGAAGGCTGTTGCACCCCCAGCACAGAGACCAGCACACACCACAGCCATCCCCAAGTATAGGTCTCAGTGCAGAGCTCCACTCCTGGCTACTCACCGACCCCGAAACAGTAAGGTGCATGATGATGACAGCTGTGATCTCCCACCAGCACCGGTGCTCACAGCCATGGAAGAAGAGGATCCCCCAGAAGGTGTGAAGGAAAATCAGCACCATGGTCATAAAGGCTGCAGAAAGCAGCAGAGGAGTATCACCGGGGAGCCACCTGCCCTGGCCCATCCCACAGGCTCAGGGAGGGATGGAGAGGAGTCAGGGAAGGGGAGTAGGGGCACTGCTGGGTCAGACTGGGAAGCATTGGGAGGGATGGGGGAGAGGAGCAGGGAGTGTCGCAGGACAGAGAGAAGGGTTTGGCACAGAGAGATGTGACAAGGGACCACAAACATCTCAGAAGGGTATGGGGAGTGGCAGTAGGGTGCAGCACGGAAGGGAGAGCACAGGAGGCTGAGCCCCAGGCCCCAGGTCTGCCACCTCTGTGGTGGGGCAGAGATGTGGGCAAAGGGTGCCAGTCGCTCACCTGAGGTCAGGAAGTAGAGCTGTGAATCTCCGTGGATGCCCACAGTGCCAGGCCCTAATGCGTCTGCCAGGAGATTGATCATGGAGAAGGCGCCACTCATGAGCCCAAAGCCCATGCCAGCCACTGCCAGGACAGAGATGCCGTCAAGTCCTGAGCTACCCAGGGCCACCCCAGGCACCTCCCAGCCCCATGGGGGACCCAGGCAGCTTCAAGGTGAGAAACCTCCCTTTTCCCCCGGCATCATGCCCAGCCCTGCCTGGCTGCTCTGCACAGCACTCACCGTATGCCGTCTGCTGGATGGAAATGGGGGAGCAGCTGTCCTCGCTGAGGGCCACCAGCCCCTTGATGGCCTTCCTGCGGAGGGGAGAGCACACTGGAGGCCAACACAGCTTGGCTGCCTCCCAGGGCATGGTGCAGCACCAGGACAGAGTAGGTGGGAGCCAGGGTCTCACTCTGCACTATCCTACCATCCTGGTAACTTCCCCATCACTGAACCGCAACACCTGCTGTGGAGAGCATCTGTGGGACCACCCTGAACCACTGGACAAACCACATGTGAAAACTACACAAAGCCACATAGAAAGGCTTCCACAGAGGGACACGAGTGCAAGCCAGCCCTGCAGAGCAGGGGTGGGGTGAGTGGGATGTCGGGTGCAAAGCAAGCAGCACAGAAAACAGCCCCAGCACCGGCATGGGAGGCACATGCCAGGAGGGTATACCTGATCTTGGCAGTTATACTCTTAGAAGATGTTGGGAAAAAAATGGAGAGGGTACAGGGAAGAGCTCAAAGAGATAGAAAACTTTTTTGGGGGGAGAAACTGAGAGAGCTGGGCTTCATAAGTTTTATCAGCTAGAGGCGTGTCAGGTGAGGAGGATGCCAGATGGCTCCACAACCCTGGGAGGACAGCAGCGTTTTCAGCTGGAGATCCGCAGGGCAATGAAACACAGTGGTTTGTGTTAGAGGCCACTCCATGGAGCTCTGCTACCCTCTGCCTGCCGCAGGGAACGGTGCGAGCCTGTGTACCCACCACCCCCAGCCTTCCCCAAGCCCCTTGCCCCACACCAGCCCCTAGCCAGCTAGGAAAGTGGGTACTGCTGAGGGAGCAACGAGGGATGCTGACTCCAGTATTGCCTCCCCTTGTCTGCCTGCCCGGCCCAGCACAGCATCTGTCCGTCCGTCCAAAAGCAGTATAGGGTGCAGCACGTGCTCACCCAGCAGGTGGCACAAGCCCCCACACTCTGGGCCTGTGGTGCCAGGGAGGTCAGGAGCTGCTGAGGCTGTGCCTAGACTTTGCCCCAGGGCTGGCCAGGGCACTGAGCACAGGGCCGGCAATGATGCGCCACCCTGCAGAGCACCAAAACCACTTTCAGGCTGTCCCCAACCACACAAAGCCGCCCCTAAGAAAGGAACAAGACTTTCCAGGAGACGAAGGCAGATCCCTAACCCTTCCCCATTCCCCATGCAGCAAAGCGGGTGTTTCCTGGTACCTGGCATATCCCCAGCTTCCATCTGAGCTGCGGGAGCACTGCTGGCACTAGTCACCAGATGGCGGGGCAGAGAGGATGTTACACATCCTGCAGCAGCCCAAACCCACAGCCTACCTGTCTCAAATTCAGAGACACTACCAGCCACCTCAGCCCTGGGTCCTCCAGACCTTACTGCTACTCTGCTCTGCCACCCGAGACCCACTCAAGGTCAACGTACTGACACAGGTACCACTTGCATGCTCCCAGCGAGGATGGAGGCGGCTTAGTGCCATGCTCTGCATCCCCCCCTACCCAGGAGCTCCCAGCTGAAATCCAGACCCGCCATAGCTGGGAGGACAGAAGGACCATCCGGCAGTGCTGGAGCAGGGTGGGAGATGCCCTTACCTGAGGAGCTTGTAGTAGAGAAAGCGGAAGGCCTCCTGCAGCAGCACAGAGAACATTATCCCAAATATCAAGAGCCCCTTCTGCAACGGCTCATCCTGGGGGTCGCTGGCTTTAACAGCAATAAACCAGATGAGGGAGGAGAGCAGCAGTGACACCAGCCAGAAGAAAGCCCTGCAAGAGAGAGAGCACCTGCTGGCACCGGTGCTGTGCCAGGACTGGTGCTGGTACCAGTGCCATGCCCGTGCCCATCGGCACTACACCCGCACCCTTCTGTGTTGGTACTGGCACTGGCAGCAGTGCCCCAGCCTTACCCACTCTCCTACCAGTACCAGTGCTGTTCTGGCACCAGTGCTGGACAGGTGGTGCCTGTACTGGTGCCGCTGCTGTGCCTGCACTCCTCCTCTGCTGGTAACTAGAACTGGCACCAGTGTCCCTGCCAAGCCCACACCAGTACGAGGCTCATATCCATGTCAGTACCAGTACCATACCCTACTGGTCCCACAGTGGTACTGGTACCACTGCCCCTGCTATGTGCATGTCAGTACCACTATTGACCCTGTACTGATACTGGTACCAGTGCTCTACTGACCCCATGCCATTACCAATACCAGTGTCCCTCTCCATCATGCCCATGCCATGTGATGACCACAATGGTACCAGTACTGGAGCCCCTGTTGTGAAATGAATGGTGCCAGTATGAGTACTGGTACTGGTGCCCCTGTCGTGCCCACAACAGTACCAGTATGAGTGTTGGTGCCCCTGTTGTACCTGCAATGGTACCAGTACAAGTATGGATACTGGTACCCCGTCACATTCGCAAGGGTAGGAGCACTAGCACTGGTACTCCTGTCATGTCATGCTCACAACCACACCAGTATGAGTACTGGAGCCCCTGTTGTGAAATGAATGGTGCCAGTATGAGTACTGGTACTGGTGCCCCTGTCGTGCCCACAACAGTACCAGTATGAGTGTTGGTGCCCCTGTTGTACCTGCAATGGTACCAGTACAAGTATGGATACTGGTACCCCGTCACATTCGCAAGGGTAGGAGCACTAGCACTGGTACTCCTGTCATGTCATGCTCACAACCACACCAGTATGAGTACTGGTGTCCCTGTTGTGCCCACGATGGTACCAGTAAGAGAACCAGTACTGGTGCCCTGTCATGCAAGCAACAGCACCGGTACAAGTCCTGGTACTGGTGCCCCTGTCGTGCCCACAACAGCGCCGGTATGAGCACTGTTACCAGTACCCATGTCGTACCCACAACGGCACCAGCGCTAGTCCCCCCGTTGTGCCTCTGCCAGTACCAGCCACGTTCCTGTCACGCCCAATACTGGTGCTGTACCAGTACCGATACCGGTACCAGTGCCCCCTCCACGCCCACACCAGTACCCATGGTGGCACAAGTGCCCCTCCCGCAAGGGTACCGGTGCGGGACTGACCCAGCGATAAGGATGATGATGCGGAGCGGGTCTCGGGCGATGGTGAAGAGAAAGAGGCCGAGCGCCGGCCCGAAGGCGATGAAGGTGCACCCAAAGAAGATGGCGAGCGTCATGGCGACCACGACCGGGACCCGGTAGCTCTCCCCTCCCGCCCTTCCGGTGCCGCATGACGTCACACATCGACTGCGCGCGCCGCTGGCGCGGAAGGGCTGCGCTGGGCAGGAGCGGGGTCTGAGCCGGAGTGAGGCGGGGCTAGGGCCTGTTATGGGAGGGCACAGCCTGCACCCAGGAATTCGGGTTACTGGGGGGGGGACCTGGGCCTGTCATGGGGGGGGCACAGCCTGCACTGGGAAGCTCAAGCTTGTCACAGGGATGGGACCTGGTCCTGTCATGGGGAGGCATGGCCTGCCCTGGGGGGCTCAGGCCTGTCACGGGGGTGGGGGGACTGGACACCTGGGCCTGTCACAGAGGATATTGCCTGCATCGGGGGAACCTGATCCTGTGATGGGGGAGCAGGGCCTGCACCAGTTAGGGACCTGATCCTGTCCCTGGGGGGCATGGCCTGCACTGGGGGTGGGGACTTGGTCCTGTCACCAGGAGGCATAGCCTGTACCAGGGGGCTCAGGTCTGTCCCGGGGGAGGGGGGGCGGTGCAAGGCCCTGGAGGGGACATGGCCTGCACCCACAGGAGCTTGGCCTTGTCACCGGTGCCCTTGCAGGGGCTACCCAGTGAGGGGGGCCCTGCGCTGGCCCCTAGGACCTGGGATAACCAGGGGTGCCCAAGGCTTGGGCAAGGTGTGCTGGCTGTCCCCGAGGGTCCCTAGCTGCCTTTCACCCCGCCACAGGCCTGTCTCGGTGCAGGGGACCTCTGGCACTGCCCCCAGGCCCCCTGCAGACCCCGAGCATGCAGGGCAGGGGCCATGTGCCCCCCTCCCCCCACACTGCTCCTCCCACAGTGCCCACTTCACACTCACAGCTCAGGCAGCTCAGCCCCGATGTGGGGCATGATACTGAGTGCTACATATGGAGCGTATGTAACTCATACAGACATAAGACAGCGCTGTGTGGTTATAACTATCTGCATTTTCCTCCAGCTATATTGTCCTCTGGTGGGATTGATAAATTGGTAATATTGATTATACTGACAGCTTCATGTGGCACTTGGCTTTATGTGGCCTGACCAGCTCCAAAATCACCCAGAGCCCTGCAAAACCCACACAGCTTGACACAACATCTCTTCCTGCCCTCACCCAGATGTCTGGGGCTGTAAATGGGGGGGTAATCACACCCAAAGGAAGGTCTGGGGGGTGGCAGTGGTTTGTGTCCATCTCTGCATGGCTCAACATGTCTCATCAAAATGTGTCTGTGATGCTCTTTGTGTGGGCCTTCCCCTCCAGCACATTGTTCAAGGATATTGAACAGGAAGGATTCAGAGATGAGATGAGGCACCAGAGCGATGAGAAAACTGGAGAAGAGAGCAGAGCTGAGAGGCTGCCAGAGTTTAATGTGGTGGTTTATCAAAGGGGTGGCAGCCCACATCGGGGCTGAAAGCACTTTGGGGAGATTTTTCAGCCTGTCAGGCCAAGATAAATCCAAAGGTTGAAACTCAAAGGGAGAGGTACAAGGGGAGGGAGGGAGGGAGGGAGGGAGGAGAGGACGGGCCCTGTGGTCCTCAGAGTGGGTCTGAGTGGGGAGACATGCCTCCAGGTCAAGCTCCCCTGCTGCCAGGCCTCCCAGAGCTTCCCCCAGCCTGCATCTTTCTGCAGGATCCCGGGGGAAAGCAGATGGGTGGGAGGATGGAGAAAATGCAAAGCTTTGCTCAACTGTGAAAGATAGCCTCACATCTTTGGGGCAGAGCATCACCTGGGAATAACAGCCAGGATCTCCCTGCCAAACCACAGAAAGTTCAGAGGGAAAAAAAGGCCCTTGCAGCATAGTGTAAACGGTTAAGTTAAATGGACTGGTCCAAACCAGGAGGCTGGGCAGCTAACAGGGAAAAACACTGTGTGTGAAAGGGCTCTTTGTCCTAGCAGGAAGGCAAGGGTGCACAGAGGCTGGACAAAGGGGACCCATCCTGATAGGAGTGCAGGGCAGGCTTGTTTGAAGTGTAGGCCCACTGCTCACTGGGACAGGCTCCCGCAGAAGAGGTGGTTTTGCACTCTTGTCCCTTTTGCAGCCAGACAAACCCCTGCCTGGAAGGTGCTTTGACCAAACAACAGAATCGCTCAGATGATGTGCTGTGGAAAAGCAAGGAGGACCCAAGGACCCCCAGCCCTTGTGCAGGGCCAGCTCGAAGAAGGAAGTTTACAGCAAGTGGAAGAAGGGACTGACCCCTTGGGAAGATTACAAGAATGCCACCAGAGTATGCAGGGATGAAACGAGGAAAGCCAAGGCCTCCTTGGAATTAAACCTGGCAAGGGATGTCAAGCTCAACAGGAAGGGCTTCTACAAGTATATTGGAGGCAAAAGGAAAACTAGAGAAGTTGTGGGCCCGCTGCTGAATGAGACAGGAGCCATGGCGACGCAGGATGCGGAGAAGGCGGAGTTACTGAATGCCTTCTTTGCTTCGGTCTTTACTGCTCGGCCCAGCCCTCAGGAGTCCCAGACTTTGGAGAAAGTAACGGGGAAAGTCTGGACGAAGGAAGACTTCCCCTTGGTTGAGGAGGATCAAGTGAGAGATCAATTAAGTCAACTGTATATCCACAAGTCCATGGGTCCCGATGGGATGCACCCGAGAGTGCTGAGGGAGCTGGCAGAAGTCATTGCTGGGCCGCTCTCCACCATCCTTGAAAGGTCCTGGAGAACAGGCGAGGTGCCTGAGGACTGGAGGAAAGCTGGTGTCACTCCAGTCTTCAAAAAGGGCAAGAAGGAGGACCCGGGGAACGACAGGCCGGTCAGCCTCACCTCCATCCCTGGAAAGATGATGGAACAGCTCGTTCTGGGCATCATCTCAAGGCATGTGGAGGAAAAGCAAGCTATCGGAAGTAGTCAACATGGATTCACCAAGGGGGAATCATGTCTGACCAATCTGATAGCTTTCTATGATGGCATGACTGGATGGAGAGATGAGGGGAGGGCAGTGGATGTGGTCTACCTTGACTTAAGCAAGGCGTTCGACACGGTCTCCCACAGCATCCTCATAGGGAAGCTTAGGAAGAGTGGGCTTGATGAATGGACAGTAAGGTGGATAGATAACTGGCTGAAAGACAGAGCTCAGAGGGTCGTGATTAGGGGCACAGAGTCTAGTTGGAGGTCAGTGACGAGTGGTGTCCCCCAGGGGTCAGTACTGGGCCCCGTCCTCTTCAATATACTCATCAATGACTTGGATGAGGGGATAGAGGGCACCCTCAGCAAGTTTGCTGATGACACAAAGCTGGGAGGGGTGGCTGACACAGCAGAAGGCTGTGCCGCCATACGGAGAGACCTGGACAGGCTGGAGAGTTGGGCAGAGAGGAACCTTCTGAAATTCAACAAGGGCAAGCGTAGGGTGCTGCACCTGGGGAGGAATAACCCCCTGCACCAGGACAGGTTGGGGGCTGACCTGCTGGAGAGCAGCTCGGTGGAAAGAGACCTGGGAGTCCTGGTGGACAACAGGATGACCATGAGCCAGCAATGTGCCCTCGTGGCCAAGAAGGCCAATGGCATCCTGGGGTGCATCAAGAAGAGTGTGGCCAGCAGGTGGAGGGAGGTCATCCTCCCCCTCACTCTGCCTTGGTGAGGCCGCATCTGGGGTACCGTGTCCAGTTCTGGGCTCCCCGGTTCAACAGGGACAGGGATCTGCTGGAGAGGGGACGGCAAAGGGCTACCAAGATGCTGAGGGGACTGGAACACCTCTCTTATGAAGAAAGGCTGAGGGACTTGGGTCTCTTCAGTCTGGAAAAAAGACAGCTGAGGGGGGACCTTATCAACGCTCATAAATACTGAAAGGGTGGGTGTCAGGAGGATGGGGCCAGGCTCTTCTCAGTGGTGCCCGGCAACAGGACAAGGGGTAACGGGCACAAACTTGAGCATAGGAAGTTCCATCCCAACATGAGGAGGAACTTCTTTACTTTGAGGGTGGCAGAGCCCTGGCACAGGCTGCCCAGGGAGGTGGTGGAGTCTCTGTCTCTGGAGACATTCAAAACCCGCCTGGACGCGTTCCTGTGCAACCTGCTCTGGGTGACCCTGCTTTGGCAGGGGGGTTGGTCTAGATGATCTCCAGAGGTCCCTTCCAACCCCTACCATTCTGTGATTCTGTGATGGCCAGGACAACTGTGCACCAGCCTTCCCCTCCAGCACGTCCCAGGGAGGGAGGCTGCAGCTCACAGCAAGTCCTGCACCCCAGGAGGACAACCAGAAAATGAATACCCTGTGTGAGGGGAACCCTTTTCCCTGTAGGAGAAGGTCTTGGAGCCACAAACCAGAGGTGCTGGGCCAGGGGGAGGGCAGGAGGCCAGCAGCACCTGGGCAGGAAAGAGATACAATCTCACCACCCTCCTTTTCTGAGCTGAGAGGTGCAGCAAATAAAGGAAAGCAGATAACAAAAGCTATCTCTGCTGGCCGCTCACTGGGGCGATGGCCTGGCTCAGCAAGGGATCAGCATGAATTATGTTTCCTGGCAGCATAAGGCTGTGCTTTTAGACGGCTATTCACCAGGTAGTGTAGGATAACAGGGCTTGGTGCACATCATGGAGGGGCCTGAAGCAGAGGGCAGGAGTAGAGCATGACTTTGGGCATCTCCAGGAAATCCAGCCTTTTTTGGTGACGGTGATGAGACACATCCTGCCATTCTTCTCTTTGTGTTGGAGAAAACACAGCAAGCCAGGAGAAAACTTCCCAAATGCTTTGGAAATTGGTTGCCTACTCCATTAATATTTGCTCATTTATACAGCTGTCCCTCAGGCAGACGTTCAGTGACTGGTAATAGAAAATTCAACTAGTACATGGGGTAAGCAGCTAACCACAGACCTGGAGAAGACCCCGGTAAGTAATAGTGTGTGCATGCATGGTCACACGCTTGTGTGCATGCTCAGAGGGCATCATGAACATGAATCACGAAGCAGACTCCATGAAGAGATCAAAGACCTTGTGGCTTCCCCAAGTGCCAGGCAGGTAACATGCCGGCTGTGGAAAGGGACACGTCTGTGACATATCACTGTGCATTTGAAGAGGATGGTCAGTTTGGACTGAGCTTGAGACTTGGAGGTTTTCTGTGCATCCCAAGGAGATGACAGAG
Organism: Larus michahellis; assembly: GCF_964199755.1. Classification (NCBI taxonomy): domain Eukaryota; kingdom Metazoa; phylum Chordata; class Aves; order Charadriiformes; family Laridae; genus Larus; species Larus michahellis. The sequence continues at coordinate 3,176,405 of NC_133929.1, read as the reverse complement.
ATCTGGGAATGCAGCCCAAACCATATCCATTATCATTCCCAGCCCCCCACAGCCATGGAGGACATCCTTATTCTGGCCATACCCACCCTGGACCCAAGACCCTGCAGAGCCTCCTTGTGTGAACTGGGCAAAAGACCCCCCCCACCATCTCCCAGTGCCTGTGCTTCCCACAAGGACCAAGCACACCCATCCATATTGTCAAACTGTTATAATATTTGGACACGAAGACAGGACAGAGCTAGTCAGGCTGTACACAGACAAGACATCCCTGAGCCACGGTGTAAGGCTGCAGGGCTTCTCTTCTCAATGTGTGTGTGGATTTAGCCAAGATGCAGTTCAGCTGATGACATCCTGAGTGTGACAGTGGGGTGTACGTGTGGGGTAGGGAAGAGGGACGGGGGCTCCCCAGGGCAGCTCAGAGGTTGTTCAGCTCCAACAAGGTCTGGTCCAGGACCTGGTGGATGCCCACATTCTCTTCTTTGGCACTGGCCAGACTCTCTGTGAACACAAGGGACACGTAGCCAGCCACACACACAGACACAGCCCAAGCATACCCAGGTGCAGCCAGACCCACGCACACCACACCAAGCACAGACACACACACACACAGACATTTCAGTATGGCACCAGCCTCCAGCTGCACAGGGCATCCCTGTGGTATGCACATGCAAGCAGCCCCACCGCCAGCAGGGATGGGTCTATCCACCCCAGGATCTGCTGGGGCAGCCAGGCTAGCTGGGCCAGTCACTCAGGGCAGGCAGTCCCCATTCTTCAGCATTTCCATCCTCCCATGGCACCCCGTTGCCCATGGCCAGGCCCTCTGCAGCATGGATACTGCTGATAGGTAACCCTCCCCAGCCAGCCACCAGCACAATCCTGTCTCCCTGCTCTGCCCACAGCACACCTTGCCCTGGGACATCACCACCATGGCTGTGGGCTCGCACACAAACCCTTGGCCAACAAAAGAGGCCAGTGCCTGCTGCATGACCCAGCAGTGCTCTTGTGAAGAAGAGAGTGAGACAGCAGCCTGGGAAGGCAGACAGAGAGGACAGCAGAGAAAGAGCAGAGCTAACAAGGCTGCAGGGATGAGCTCTTGAGCTCTGCTGGGCAGCCTGCTGCCAAGGCAGCTTCCTCCAGCACTTACTTCCAAAAAGCATCCTCCTTTCCTCTAGAGATGGGGATGAGACGAGAGCTCTGCCCATCCAGCCCCATCTCCCAGTGCTCCCAGCCAGGCTCTTCCTCATCCCCCACTCCAGGTTTGGGGCAACAGGTGCTGCCAGGTCCCCAGCTCCTGTCCCAACCATCCCAGCACCCTGCAGGGACCCTGCTCCAAGGGGATCTTCCCTGCATAATGAGGGGGAAGAGGCTGGCTGACGACTCCCGGGACAAGAGGAGGAAGACAGCGATACAAGCCACTGCATCTCTCCCTGGCAGGGCCATACTGATGCCAGGGGACAGCCATCACTGCATGGGCATCCCAGGACATCACAAAACCCCTTGTTCATCTCCCTAGAAAAACTGGTCAGCTCCAGAGGGCTCCCCATCCCCCCCAAGCATGGTGGTTACCCCCGGGAGAATAAACCAAGACTCCATGCACCGCCTAACCCCAGCGGGGAATGGGGAGGGGCTCCCAGCTCCGACCCAGCCTTGCCGAAATGAATGGGGCCGGTGGCAGCCCGGGTGTAGGACGCTGGGCTGGGGCCGGGAGTTCTCTGCAGCTCAGTTGTTAAGTTCAGTAAGGATGAACCGCAGCTTGTTAGTGAGAATGTGATTTTTCTTGGTCTCCTGCTGGGAGCGCTCTAGAGAAAACGGAGATGTCAGTGCAGCAGAGGGAAGAGAGAGAGAAAGGCAAGTTAGTGAAAAGAGACTGCGTTCCCCAAAGCCCTCACTGGAAATCCTGCTGCTGCCCAGCCAGCAGTGGGGAACAAGCTGGGCTGTCAGGAAGAGGCAGCTGGTCCTGCGGCTGCGGGTCCATCAATTCGGGGACAGAGTTGTGAGGCAGGGTAGGATGCTGAGGAAGGAGGAGGATGAGGATCAGGGACCCATTTAGGGCCAGGGATTGCTGTTGAAGGGTAGGGTCAGCCCCTTTGACATGTGAGGGTGATGCAGGAGAGATGCCAGGGCTGAGACTGCTGCTTGTGGGCAATGTCTGGGAGTGGGAACAGGGAATGGACAGGACCAGGTCTAACCCTATTTCAGGACAAGAGTCATGGAGAAGGTGGCACAAGATGAGGAAAGCTGTGTCCAAGAGCCAGGGGGTGGTGGGGGTCATGCCCTGGGCACAAAGATCATGCAGAGGCACAAAGGGCCCCATTCCACTCAGCCTGGCAGCGCGGGAGCTGCTCAGGGCTCAACCGTGGCCGTCCCAGGGGTCCCATGGCTATGAGCTGCCTGCAACCACCTCCTACCACCCAGTTGCCGGCACCTGCACAAGGCAGGCAGAAGGTGAGGGACAGAGCAGCATGAAGGAAACAAAGAAATGGAGGAGAGAGAATACTTTATTGAGACCAACTTAGTAACTCAGAAGGACAGAACAGAAAAGTCATGAAATGCAAACTGAAAAGTGATGTGCAAAGGACAGAAGGGAGGCAGGGGTGAGGGAGGAGTGGGGGTCTAGGGGCTGCCTGCCTAGGGATAGGCTGCCTGCACAGCCAGACCTCCCCTCTGTCCCCCAGGCCTAAGCCCTCCCCTCTGTTTTGGCGGTGGAAGTGCTGCTTCCCCTGTGCAGGTCCCCCCAGCCCTAGGCTCAGCAAGCAGAACCAGGGGGCTTTGCTGGGGGGATGTGGGGGGCAGGTGTTCCCCCAGCACAAGAGCTGTGGGGTCCCTGGTGCTTGTGCTGCCAGGGAGCCGAGGGGGAAGCTACTGAAGCAAAGGGCTCCTGTGCACAGCTCTGTTCCTTGCCAGGCAATGGTAGAGCACAGACCTGCAACTGTGTAGGCACCATCCACTCAGCATGTGGGAGTCCTGGGGGCTGCTCCCCTTCCCCGCCAAACACCCCTAAGCACCTACACCTTGTCTCCCCACAAAGAGGGGTATTGCAGGAACACCCTGGTCCGGCTCCTGTCCCAAAGGCTGGGAAGGACAGAAGGGACAAACAGGCAGGGAGAGTGGTGGGATGGACAGGCAGGCAAGGAGCTGAGCTGGGGGGAAGGGTGAGGCATGTGTGTGTGGGGGGGGGGCGGTGCTGGTGCCCAGTGGGGGTTTCAGAGGGAGGTGATGTCGTTAAGCGCATTGTCCAGCTCCTCGCTGATGGCTTTGTACTTCATCTTCTGCGCATACACTTCATCTGTAGGCGGGGGGCAGGCAGGGGGGCAGGCAGTGGAGTAAAGTTGGAGGGCAGGCAGGGGAGAGAGAGAGTGGCTGTGAGCAGGGGGGCTGAGGGCAGCGGGAGTGTGTGGGCACAGGTGGTGTGGATGCAGCCCTATTCCTCACCTGAAGGCAGAGCCACAGACCCCGCAGCTCTGTGCCCCCACACCAGACACCACGACATCCAGCCTCCCCCATCCCAGGACCCCTGCCCACACCCTCACCCCAGCCAAGCCCTGTCCAGCCCCACTGGGGGCACATCCTGGCCAGTGCTCCCTGGGAAAGAGGGACACAGGGCCAGTGAGGACATTTTACCTTCTAGATCATCGATGGTTTTCTCCAGCTTTGCCACAGACCGCTCTGCAAACTCTGCCCGGGTCTCAGCCTGTGGGAATGCAAGGGGTGAAGGGTGAGCTGCAAGGCACAATGGGGACAGCGCAGGCTGCACTGCACCCCAAATCTGCTATGTCTGCATCTCCTGTTTTCCCCTCATGAGCCCTCCCCTAGGAAAGGCAAGGGACAAAGGCCCCATGGACCCCCACGCCCTAAACCAGCAGAAGAGATGAGAGCTTGCCCTCAAAGGAGGCAGCTGGACAAAGTGCCTTTATGTTGGGCTTCCTGTTTATCCCAGCCTGTCCTGACCACCAAAAGCAGAGGCATCATAGGAGCCCACACACTTCACAGGTTGCGCGTGCAACCAACACTAGATGGATGACCCCAAATTAGACACGGCTTGAAGTTAGTGTGCGCAGGGCATGAGCTCCTGCCAGCGCATGTCCTGGGAGCAGGACACCACGCAGGGCAGAGGCTAGCAGAGCAGGAGCAGAGTGCAGCATGGGGCTGTAAGATGCACCCCAGCAGGGCTGTGCTCCCTGTAGATGCAAACACCACCCCTCCAGATGGGACAGGGACCTTCTCTGGGGTAGCAGGACCCCACAGGGGCATCCCAGACTCAGCTACCCGCCATGCTGTAGGGCTGCAATTTGGGGAAGGGTGAGAGGACATGGGCATAACAGGGTCAAAACCCACATGGGATGGCAAACTCGTGCCTGCACCGATGCAGTGCCAGCCCCCTTACCTCCTTCAGTTTTTCCCCTAGAAGCTTGATTTCCTCCTCATACTTGTCCTCCTTGGTGGAATACTACAGAGACAGAGACGGGCACCCATGAGCCCCACAGGACACCTCTGGTCATCCTTTGCCCTGGTGGGGGACCCCAGCACCCCCAGACTCTACGCACTCTGCCCAGCCCCAGCAGCCCCGCCGGGTCCTACCTTGTCAGCCTGTGCCTCCAGGGACTTCAAGTTGTTGGTGACAATTTTCAGCTCTTCCTCTAGGTCACCACATTTACTACATCCCGAGCAGGGGCCACCAGGCAGGGGAGCAGGGCCAAGGGGCAGGTGAGAGAGAGGAGCAGAAAGAGAGGACATTGGGAAGGAAGGAAGGAAGAAAGAAAGAGAGAGAACAAGTTGAGAGAGGAGAAAACTCAGGCAGCGCAGGTGGAGAAGAAGCAGAGCTGCTACGAGGGGAAGCTGCCAGGACGCATCCATTCCTCATGCCTCCTCACATTTGCATTGCTGCTGGCTGGGCTCCCGCCAGCCTTGCCAAGAAGGAGAGCAAGCATGGAAGGATGGAGGAGCATGCCCAGCCTGCGCCCACCATAGAGAGAGGTGAGGGGAGGTCGGCAGCAGAGGTAGTGGTGCAGAGAGGAGAGAGGTGGCTCACATGGTTCAAGAGATAGTGACAGAGAGAGGGGGGCTGCTGCATGTTGCCCTGTGCCCCTACCCCAGTACCTCTTCCTCTGAGGCAATGAGGGATTTGAGAGTCTGGTCCATGGTCCGCAGCTCTTCTTCCAATTGTCTCACTCGGCTGGGGTGGAAGAGGGGCACCCCGGGGTGGAACAGCAGAGAACAGGGTCAAGGATGTGCTGCCGGCAGGCTGGCATCCCCCTGCTCCCAGCCTGTGAGCCCAGGGACCACCCCAACAGCAGACCCTGCTGTTCCCAGGGAGGGATGTCCCCGTCCCCACATGGACACACAACTGCCCCCAGCTGCCCGGGACTCAGGACAAGGGCCGTGTGGGACACCCACATGCTGCCCGCTGGGAGCCCTACTCACCTCTCCGCCACCTCTGCTCTCTCCTCCGAGCGCTCCAGCTCTCCCTCAAGGACAACCAGCTTGCGGGCAACCTGTCAATGGCAGCAAGGGGCATGCATCAGCCCTGCACTTGCCCTGGCTTGGGGCACAGGGCTGTGGGAAGGCAGCTCTGGGTGCCACCAGGGGATCAGCACTGGGGGAAGGGGCATGCGGGCGCAGGCATGCACCTCCTCATATTTGCGGTCAGCCTCCTCCGCTATGTGCTTCGCCTCCTTCAGCTGCATTTCCTGGAGCTCCATCTTCTCCTCGTCCTTCATGGCCCTGTTTTCAATGACCTTCATACCTCTGGGGAAAGCCCAAACCAAAAGATGTTACTGCTGTGGGTCGATGTGGCACCTGCAACACCCTGCCCACCCACTGTGCCCTGACCCTGCCATCCTCCAGCTCCAGAGGCTTGGGACACCTGCACTCGCTGGCCACCTCATGCAGTAGGGTCACACCAGTGGTACCCCAAGGATACTCCTGCGCACAATTAAAGAAGCAGAGCTGACCCCAAGGCCACCCCAGGGCCGTGTCCCAGAGCGAGATGTGGCCATGGTGCCTCTCAACCAGGCAGGTCCTGAACCTATCGTCTGGGGGGGTAAAAATGTGTGCAGCCCAGGATGAACTGGCCGCAACCTCCACAAAAGCAGCCTGACAGTCCAGCAACCTTTAGGAAATGCTAGAAAACATCCTGCAGCAAAGCATTTTCCCATTCAGGTGTGATGCTCACAAGCAGGGTGTCACCGAACCCCCACAGCAGGGACTCCTGCAGGCTCTTCTCCTCTTGCTCAGATGCTTTTGCTCAAACTGGTCTTTGCCAATGGAGGGAAGAGCTCACATAACTGTCAGGAATGCTGTGAAACGTCCCAGCATTCCCATACAACTTGAGTGCCCTTGCCTGCACAGCTCCTGCCCAGTAAACCTGCTTGCCATGAGGATGGGGAAACACACTCTGCAGAACTTTTTTTTTAATGAGGCTGGTTCATTCTCAAAGGTCAACCACGGTTCCCAGGTGCAGAAGTCCCCTCCTAGGCCATTGCTCAGCTCTCAAGCAGAGGAAGCTGCTCGGGGGCAGAAAACAGGCTCCGAGCACCCTCTGGCTTTGGTTACAGACTTATATTTGTATAAGCACCAGATCAAATTTTTCAGGATTTTACGGGTGCCCTGGAAATTTCAAAGTGTGCCAAGAACGCCCATATCTGGGGGACTTCTCTGCATCAAGGCTTTGCTCTTTCCCTTCCGGGTCTGCAGGAAAACCAACGCAAACCCCATAAGATCACTTCAGGGTGTAAGAAAAATCTAAGTATTGTTTTTGCAGAGGAACAACTTGGCCAGTCTGCAATGATGCAGCTAGAGAATGATTAACAACACAAAGGCTTATCAGGAGACATGCAAGAATGCTCATCCCTTAGACAAAGGAGAAACCAGTCTGTGCCAGATCGGTGGTTTAACGGGAGGATGAACGTTTAACTGAGACCAGCAACCCTGGGCAATAATACCAAAACAGGGAAGAAAGAAACAGGTGAAGTAAGGGGTTTAGGAGGGGTGATGGGGAGAAGTAAACAGAGGCGGAGCGAACGGGAGTAGTTTTAGGCGAATCGGATAGGCTGTAAACCCTGGAGTACCTAGCCAGTGGGGAAACAGGGGAGGGAAACTTCGGCCGGGGATAGGAAATAAAAAGAAGTTACTTCGGGACCTCAGGTGTGCCTACCTGCTAGGTCACCCCTTCTTGCAAGAATGTTTAAATAAAACGTGCTTCGTATCAATCACTGCCTGAGCCGTGGTTATTGGATAAGGAGCGTTTCTCACAAGGGGAATCCCCAAACCCCACTGCGAAACCAAGGGGGCTGCCTGCAATCAAGGGTGACCCAACGCCACCCTCACTGTCCCTCCCCATCACACCTCTCGCTCTCATCAGCCGCTTTCTCAGCCTCCTCCAGCTTCTGCAGGGCAGTGGCCAGGCGCTCCTGGGCTCGGTCAAGCTCCTCCTCCACCAGCTGGATACGGCGGTTCAGAGAAGCCACTTCAGCCTCAGCCTGGGGGAGCAGAAACCCCTCAGTCACACCATGTGACATATATATATATATATCTTGAGATATAAAAAGCATTTTTGGCAGTTACTTTTGCATTCGCTACCCAGAACACCCCTTGGCACTATGCAACAAGCCTGGCTGGGGCACGCATCCCATCACCTTTCTATAGGGACAATGGGTCTCTCTCCATCCCTAGCACCCTGTTTGATGCTGGCTCCTCCCAGCCACGCAATGAGCCCGGCCTGTGCAACCCCTCCACTGTGTCCTCCTTGCACCTTCAGCTCCTGCCTTGGAGAGGGACGAGGCGCGTTCACCAGGGTAGGGTGGCTGGAGCAGTCGCACCATCACGGGGATGGTATTTGGGGTTTGCAGAGCAGTGAGTAAAGGGGGAGGAATGTCCTGTGCAGCTTTGCTCCCAAAAAGGAGACTGAGGATGCTTGTGGATTTCCTGTTTACAGAGGCGGTGGAGCAAGCCGGGAACCTCTTCTGTGGGGACCCCCCGCCAGCCCTGTGCAATGGGGCAGCCAGAAGCTGAGTGCAGCCCCCTGCCCCCCCCAACTCTTCCCCCTGGCTGATGTACAGCAAGGCACTGGGGGCAATGGAGCAAGTCATCCTCAGCAGGCTGGAGCCCAGCTAAGCTGCAGCCACCAGGGCCCATGGGACTGGGGCTCCCTGCTTCCCCAGGCTCCCCGTGCATGGGGTCAGGAGTCAGGGCTGGCCGGGAGCAGTGGTCCTAGGCCCCACCAGCCCCTTGATGCCTAGCCCCACGCTCTTTCCATTTGGTAAAGGCCCCCTGCCTGCTCCATCACCACCGCCGGGAAACGCTGCTTCAGCAGCTCCTGGCCTCACTCCCCACCGGGGCAGTTTGTGGGGAATTAAAGCCCCAGATGCAAAGAGATGAGCAGCAATGAGACCTTGCCACTGGGAGCAGCCCCATGCACCAAGATGCAGGGAGGCATGCGCCAAACCCGGGGGATTAATGTCTCTTGCTTATTCACAGGCTGGAGCAGGCCTGGCTGGCTGCAGTGCCCAGTCCTGGCCAGTCTCGTGCTCCAGCACTGGGGGACATTGGCCAAGCAAGGGGACCATGGGGCTGACACCCTGCTTGGCCCTGCTGAGCACCCATGGTCCTCCATGGCGAGCTGACAGGGTAGGGACGGATGCAGCTGGCACTGCTCCAAGCGTGGCAGCCCATCAGTGTGCCAGGTAGGTGGCTAGCCCCATGGCTGGCACAATAGCCACCTCCACCCTGTGAACACCCTCTTTCTGGGCTCACTGAGAGCTCATCCCCAGCCAAAACACCTAATGGGGAGCTGGGGCCGGCTCCCATTGGGTGATGCTCTGTTTGTGGTGTCTGCCTCAACCTGGCAAGAGCTTTTTTCCCAGAGAATCATCCCAAAAGTGAGTCAGAGCGTCCCGTATGGACACTCGGGAACATGAGCTCTCTGGCAGCGCCTGGTGACCAGGGAACCGATCTGCAGCTGCAGGAAAGAGCTGTTTCCTCCACACACAGCCTGAGTGACAACAGCCCAGGTACCGCACCCAGCTCTGCTGCCCCCGATATGGTGAGGATGTTAAAGGAGTGGGCATAGGAAAAAGAGATAAAAAAAACCTCAGTCTCCAACAACAATAAAAAAGCCAAACCGGGAACAAGTTGCAGCCTGGAAATGCTGTTCCACTGCCACAGAGTGGAAATTTTGGCCCACGGCAGTGCAAAGGGGTGGCTTGTCCCCACAAAGGGACACACTGGAGAGCCAGGACACGGAACATCCCTAGCAAGACCCATGAAAGAGGCAACTGGAGGAGGCAGCTCAGAGGCAGGGACGCAGCCACGGCACCTGGATGGCAGCGCCCTCCAGCTCCTCCGGGACCTCCTGGTGCTCCGCCCCGGGGGCAGCCAGGCCGGCTACCGGGGCGGGGGGGCGCCCGGGGCCAGCCCACAGGGAAGGATGCCGGCGGCGTTGCCGAAGTCGGTGGGGCATCCCAGGGAGCTGCCGCGGCGCCACCCTCCCTGCCGCACCGTTGTCCCCCCCCGGCAGCCCCCTCACCCTGCGCCTTACCCGCTCCCGGGCCTGCCGCTCGGCATCGGCCTCCCGCTGCAGGTGCTCGGCGCGCTCCTCTGCCTCATCGGCCACCTGCTGCAGGTTCTGGATCTTCTTCTTAACGGCATCGATGGAGCTGGTGCCGGCCATGGCGCAAAGCAGCCGGCAAGGAGCGCAGAGAGGCCGTGCCGCCGAGCCCTTTGTGGGATCCGCCCGGCTCGTGCAGGAAGCGCTCAGGCAGCAACCGTTCCTGCCGCCCGCCCTGCCTCCATCCCTTCCTGCTCTTCCTGCTCCTCCTTCTCTTCCTCCTCTTTCTCTTCTTCCTCCTCCTCCTCCTGCCACGGACCGACCTAGGCCGCCGCTACCCCGGGCAGCGCACACAGACCCCAGGGCAGCGTGCACGGTGCCCGCCCCCGGCAGGGGACAGTCCTCCATCAGGCCGGGTGCACAGTCGTCCCCCCGTCCCCCCCCAGTAGGACATAGGGTGCCCTCCTGGGCAGGACACATGGTCCTCCCCAGGCAGGAATCACTGTCCCTACCCCCCCAAAGGCAAGATGCACAGTGGCTTCTGGACAGGGCACACCGTCCCGCCCCCCTCCCCCTCCCCCCCCCCCCCAGGCAGGGTGCATGGTGCCCCCTAGGATACAGGACACAGCCCCCCAAGACAGGGCACATGGTGCCCCCCCAGACAGGGGTGTACAGTCCTACCAAGCTCCCCTAAGAGTGATGGAGAGAAGCACAGGGAATGTGGGGGTGCCAGAGCCTGGCCCCTGCAAGACCCATGGACATGGGAGCAATGTACCCATAGGTGCTCCCCAAGCTCTGCCCCCACACCTCCTGCTGCAGAGCCATGGGGTGTCATGGGCTTTTGCCCCATAGGGGCCATGGGGCAGAGCCCACTCCCAGGCATCCCCCTGGGGGTCCACACAGGCACAGTCAGGTCCCCAGCAGCCATCCCACTCAGTCCCTTGGCATCTTTTTCCCCAAGTGGGGACCTGGCCAGCAGCCCCGCAGAGACCCGTGGGACCCCCCGCACCCCCCAGCTGCCCTGGGGGCTCTGCCCCATAGGGGAGGCCAGTTCCCAGCTCTTGTCTCTGCATCCTGGTCAGGGCATATCCATCAGGAGGGACTGGTGCTGGTGGCACTCAATCCTCCCTTAAGGAGCTCTGACAGCTCCTGGGCAGCCCCAGCAGCACACCTGCCTCCAGGGACACCAATTCCCGGGCTGACCCCACCGGCTGCCCTTGGCTCCAGGGTCAGGGGGCCTGGGGGGGACCCAGCCACACTGCTGACGGAGCCCTGCAGCCCCATGTCCCCCTGCTAAGTGGCAGGGGAATAGGTGGTGCTGTGGGTCCCCTGGCCTGGCTGGTCCTGCCCCACTCCCAGCCTGATGCCTGGGTGCTGAGAGCACTCCCAGGCTGGCACACAGGGCCCGGAGCAGAAAGCGAGGTTGTCGCCAGCAAAGGGGCAGGGGTAGGGGGTAGGTTGGGGGGCAGGTTTGGGGGCAGCAGTCCGGCTGGGCTGAGTGCCTCTTGCTCTGGCCCCACCCAGGGATGCAGTCACTTCCCAGCAGAACCCTGTTCCCTCCCACCAGCTCAGGGAATTGCCAAATAAGAGCAAAGTCTCAGCCAGGGAGAGCAACTAGGGCGGGAACTTGGGTGAAGCCTTTGGGATCATGGCCTGGGAACTGCGGAGTTTCCCTGAGCTCTGCTGCACCCCGCGTGGTGGCTGGGGATAGGTTACCAGCTGGGACGTGGGGGGCTGGAGGGGGCTGCTCCTGCTAAACCTGCTGTCCTGGCTGCACCACGTCCATCAGCGCCTGCCAGCATCTTGCTGTGGGCCCCACGGGCTGTCCCTTCTGGGGACAAGGAGGTGGTGATGCCACAGTGGTCTCACAGAGCTGCTGGGAAGGGGCTGCCAGTGCCGTGGAGCTGCCAATCTGGGGTCACGTGCTCTCTGGTCTGTGCCACCATCTGACCCCTCTCCAAGTGCCTGGGAAAGTTGCATTTGCATCCCTTAGTGCAGTCCCTGTGGGCTTCATGCGCTGCCACCCCATGCCAGAGGCAGGGCAGTGCCAGAGCAGGGTGAGATTTATTCTTTTAAAGCATTTTTTGACATTTTTGCTGAGAGAAGGAGTCTGTCTGGATCGCTGTGATGGGCCCTGACCTGGCCAAGGGATGGGGACACTCTGTGCTCACAGGCACACACTGTCCTGGCAGCCAAGAGAGGCATGAGGGTCCCTGGGGAGGTGGGTGGGTGGGTTCCAGGGATCTACTTTGCGCTTCCTCCACCAAAGCTGTGAGCAGCGCTGCACCTTGTCTTGGGGAAGAGGTAACACCAGCCCCAGCACTTAGTGCTATCAGCACATTCAGGTCCCTGGCATGGGGACCTGGCAACTCCTGGTGCCCTGCACATGGCACAGCCTGTCCAGGCTTTGGCATGGCCCCGGGGCAGCTGTGCTGGTGATGGGCTCCCAGCCCTACCGGAAACACCCGCCTGCAGCCAGCCTGCCCTCCCTGACACTGCAGGAGTGCTCCTTCATGCCTCCCCATCCAGCCCTTCCCTGAATGGTTTGGTGGCTCCCATCCCCTATAACTGCTGGGACAAGACTCTCCTTGTCAAAGCCCACAGACTTGCTGAGTTGCTGTGAATCAAGAGCGTGGCAATGCACCTTTCCTGCCCAGGACAGCATCACACAGCCTGCTGCCAGCAGCAAACTGCTCTGCACCTCATGGCTGATGTCTGCCCTGTGCCACCATTTGCCTCTTCCTCCAAGCCCCTCACCAGGGACATCCCATCCACACTCAGCCAGATCCCGCACCGAGCTTGCCCTGTCCCACACCAGCATGGATCCAGTCAGACCAGTACAGACCCCCGCTACACATGGCAGCTGCTCTGCCCAGCTTGATGTGCCTGCCCCACACCAGGATAAATGTGGCCTTCCAGTTTTAACTACTTGGTTTAGTATCTAACTAAACTGGGGCAGGTCTGTAGGGTCAGCAAACAATGCTGGGGAGCCCCCCCAGCCATTCCCTGGGGGCTCCAGGATGCCCCAGGGACTTGTGCTGCTGCTGCTCATCCTTGTCTGCTTGCCCCTGTCCTTGGCAGCCACCTCAGAAATGTGACACATCTCCCCCATTTAGCTCCATAAACCATCTGGAATTGAATTTTTTGTTCTCAATCCTAAAAAGACTGTCCATGCCCTGCTGACTGCAGTCCAACCAGATCCCCTTTAGCTTCTCCTTCAGTTTCCAGGGCTGGTTTTCATCAAAGAAGAACTGGCTATCAAAAGGAGGATTTATTTATAGGGTGTCAAATACCCTGTGTGGCACTGCAGGTCATTATACCCCGTTCCTGAGCAGCTCTGTGGCCACACACGGCTGTTCCACCCTTCACCCTGGCCAGGCACAAGCCAATTTCAACATCTTCCTAACATCTCCCTGGCAGGATCCATTTCCTAGGAGAAACATCAGTCATGGCACTAAATAAAACTCTTCCTGGCCTTGCCCTTCCCAGGGTACAGGGTGGCACATTGGACACCAAAATGACCGAGCCCCCCACCACACACCCCAAGCATCCTTCCTCACAGCCAGCTCTCAGCAGCTGGCCACGGGCAAGAGTTTTTTCCATTTCTTCTTTGCTTTTCTGACAGTTTAGCAAGTGCCGCAGACTTTTTTTCTACAAGCATTGTGGAGGCACATACCCAGGGACCAGTGACACAGCTCGGGACACTCATCCCCATTAGCTTTGGGAAACCAGGCAGGCAGCTGCCCACAAAACTCCAGAGCTGACTGAGCAGTGCCTGCCACATCCTGCCTGGCCCCTGCACCCCAAGCAGGATCCGGCCGGTCCCTGCCCTGCATCTCAGCCAGGTTCAGTGTCAGCATCCCAGAAATGGGATGCTGACAGTCTTCCCCACGGACACTTTCCATATAAGGCCCCCCTCCTCCTTCACCCCCCCCAAGGTCTGGCACCCGTGCAAGGGAGGAGTTGCTAGCATGCCTACGTACGTCTGTAGCTTTCTTCTCTGCCTGCTCCAGCTTCTCCTGGGCCTCCTTGACAGACTCAGAGTACTTCTCCACCTCATCCTCCGTGCCCTTCAGCTTCTTCTGTAGGCCCTGCTGTTCCTCCTCCAGCTGGAGAAGGGATGGAGGGCGGGGGTCAGGGGTGATGGCAGTGCCCACAAGGCTAGGGAGGGGGTGGCCATCCTCCTCCTGGGGTGGTCAAGGCTGGGAGCACAGCAGGAGCATGCAGACATGCTCACTCTGTCGACTTTGGGGCCACATGTCCTTAGGGAGCCCTTGGTTCCCAGGGCCAGAGCAGCCCCCAGCATCCCTGAGCCCAGCGGGGGGTAAGGGGGTGGTGGGCTCCCTCCCCGTGCAAGGGACTGTAGAAGTCCTGACTTGGGGACACAGCTCCAGAGGGCACCAAGAAAGCTCCCATCTCTGTGGCTAGGGTGGGAGTACACTGTCCCCAAGGGTCTCCCTGGCAGAAGGACAGGGAGGTGGCACTGTGGTGTCCCACTGAGACATGGCATGTTTGGGGGGGACTGACATGAGTGGTCAGGGGCAACAGGCTGGAGTGCTGGTCCCTGGGGATGGGCACCCAGCAGGGTGAAGTCTCCAGGTACAGGCACCCAGTGGGGTGAGATCCCAAGGGCTGAGCACCCCTAGAGCTGGGATCTGCAAGCTGGACACCCAGTGGGGCAAAGTCCCCAGGGCAGAACACCCTTAGGACAAGGGTCCCCAGGCTAGACACCCAGCGAGATGGGGTCCCCAGGGCTGAGCACCTCTAGGCAGAAGGTCCCCAGGCTGGACACCCAGCAGGATGGGGTCCCCGGGGCTGGACATCCTTAAGGCGGGGGTCCCCAGGCAATGCCGGGGGAGTCCGTGGGACACCCACCTGCTTGCAGCGGTCCTCCGCCTGCTTCTTGTCGGCCTCCGCCTGCTCGGCGCGGTCGATGGCGTTCTCCTTGTCCAGTTTCAGCATCTGCATCTTCTTCTTGATGGCCTCCATGGTGGCGGCGGGGCGCGGAGCACCGGGGGCGGCGGAGCACCGGGGGCGGCGGGAGCACCGGGGGCGGCGGGAGCACCGACACTGCGCCCACGCCCCGCCGCACCGCCTAAGAGCCGGGGAGGGGCCGCGCCGGGCGGGGGCTGCCCCGGCACCTCCCCCGCTGCCCGCCAGCACCTTTTAGGGACAGGCTCGCCACCGGCCCCGTCGCGCCGAGCGGGACGGGAGGGCGGCACCCCCGGCGGGCACCCCTGCAGCCCCGGCACCGGGCACCCACGGGGACCACCGGACGAGGGACACCCCAGGGCAATGCACTAGGGACACCTAGGGGCACTGCACTAGGGATATCCCGAGGACACTGTGCTAGGGACACTGCTGTGCTAGGGACATCCCGGTGGCACTGGGTGAGGGACACTCCAGAGCACTGCACTAGGGACACCCCAGGACACTGCACTAGGGGCACACTGGTGACACTGTGCTAGGGACACCCCGGATCACTGCACTAGGGGTACCCTGGGGGCACTGGACTGGGGACACCCTGGGGGTATTGCACTAGGGACACTGGGGATATTGCACTAGGAACATCCCGGTGGCACTGTGCCAGGGACACCCCGGAGTACTTCAGTAGGGGCATTTCTGGTGGTACTTCCCCAGGGACACCCTGATGGCACTGGGCTAGGGGGACAACCTGTTGCCTCTCACCACTGTGGGGGACATCCCGTGGCTGGCCCTGCACTTGGGATGTCCATGGGCTGGAAGTGTGCTGTTACCATGCCCCAGGGACACCACCGGCAGTCCACCCCCAGGGCCTAAGACCTGCTTCTGCTCCATCCAGAGCTGTCCCTGTGCTAGAAGACACCACATGGCTGGCACTGTCTTAGGCACACCCTGTCACTGCACCCTGGAGCCTGGGGGACCCTGCTTCCTGGCACTGGCTTGGGGGCCCCTCAGGGGCTGGCACAGCAATTGGGGGCACCCACGGGCTGGCACTGTAGTCTTGGGGACACTCACAGGCTGACTGCACTCGCGGACACCCACAGGCTGTGATTGCACTTGAGGACACTGTGGGCTGGCCACATGGGGAAAATCCTCCGGGAGAGAAGCGAGCTGAGCCTCTAGCCTCCCTGTCCAGCTCCTGCGTCATGGCAGGACAGGAGAGCTTCGGCTCTGCACAGGCTCCCTGGCACCCATCTCCCCACTGCCTTGCACCTTGGTGCCACTGTCCCTGGCACCCACAGGGACACCTGGCCCGTGCACAGCCCATAGGGTGACATTTCAGGGCGACACAGGGTACGTGGGCTGCCCACTACCTTTCTCTGTCTTTCTGCTCTAAATAAACTGTATTCCACAGGCAAAAAAAATTGCAAACCTTTCAGATCCCAGGTCCTCCAAAAATAACACACACTTTAATAACACTTGTAAATGCTTCTGGTGCATTCCCAGCTGCAGGGAGGGCTCTGGACTGGGGAGGGGACTGGAAGGAGCTGGCAGAGGGGTTGCAGGAGCCATGCAGTATGTGGGGAGGCTGGGATGGGGACAGGAGGGGTGCGCGGGCTCCCCCAGCCCATTGCCCCAGGACTGCATCCAGCCCTTGCCTGACACAACTTTTTGGCACCAGTGCTCCAAGCAGAGAGGAGCAAAAAGTTTTTGAGAGCTGGAGCAAGTGGCTTTCTAGGAGCCCTCAGCCCTGGGTTGCAGGGGGGCATAGGAGGGACGGGAGCATCCGAGGCTGCTGGCACTATGGAGAAAGCAGCAGAAGAGCCACTGCTGGACTCTGGAGAACAGCTATTAATACTGATGAATTAGGCACATATTTGGACAAGGAGAGTCAGTAACTGCCAGCATGTGGCTTCTGAGGGGAGGGGGAAGATGCATCTCCCCTCATTCCTGGGCAAGGATGGATGGCTTTCTGTGAGATGCTTCAGCCCAGAGCAACTTCATGGGCTCAGCACTCAGGGGAAAGATGATGATGCGCATGGTGTAAGCAGCTAGGAAGGGCAAGGCAGGGCTTCAGCCTTCAAATGTCCCCCCTGAAGGAGCAGTTCCCCCTTGCTGCCCACTCCCCTTTGCTCCAGGCATCAGGGTCATGCCCGACCGGCACCACAGCTGGGGCCATCCAGGTGCCTGGGTCTGCCCTCAAAACCATCCTCTGGGGTGGCCTCCAGGACAAGGGGATGCAGAGGGGTGTGGGTGCACATCCCTCCCATTGCTGCCCCATGCCCAGCCCCACCCTGGCTTAAGATCTCCAAGGATGGGGCTCCCCACTCCATGCCCCACTCCAAGGTCCGACTACCCCTCCTGGGGAAAGGCTTGTCCTGCTGTCTAACAGGAACTTCCCATGTGCAACCCATGCCTCAATGTCATGCCCCATCCCTCTGGTCCCTGAGAAGTTGGGCTGTGGCTTCCCTGTCCACCTCCAGCTCAGCCGGATTTGGGTCCCCACGGAGGTGTTGGTACCTCATGAATGCAGCGTCTCAGCTTCAAGCCCCCACGTGTGCTCGCCCAAACCTGCCTGCCAAAATAACACCTCGCTCTGTCAGGGGAGATTTAGGGGACTGGGTCAAATCGCACCCCATGTCCCTCCCCTGGTGTTTGTGCCACCACCCCTTGCCTGTACCCCATCCTGGAGGACACGGTGGGGTGTGTGTGTGTGTGTGTGTGCTTGCAGCCCCGTGCCAGGGGTGCCAGAGCTCCCGTGGCCCCAGACTGCCCAGATGAGGCCAGGGCCACTGCCGTGCATCACCCACTCACTGTCCTTGCTGGCTGCTCAGAGGGGCCCCATGTCTGGTTGGTACCTGGGTGAGAGCCTAGTGCCAGATCAGGCCAACACAGATTGTCAGGGGACAACTGGGAGGACTGAGATGTCTGCAAGAGCCACAAATCCATCCTGGACCCTAGCCAGGGGCAAGCGTTCCAGGGAAGACAGCTCCTCTGCACCCCCGGATATGTGCCTGTGGGGCGACAGCAGGTCGCTGGCAGTGATGTGGGATGCTGCCTTCGCTGCTCATGATGGTTGTAGCTTATGCTGCCATGGACAGGTCCTAGAGACGGGGGACACATGCCAGCCTAGCCATGTCCCTGCTCCACCCCACAGCATCTCAGCATCCCTGCCTGCCCCGCCACTTCTTGTGCCCCCCAAACCCTTGCTGAGTGACAGGGTGGAAACAGGTGGGGACATGCTCAGGGGCTATTTTGGGGCATGAGCTCAGTGCCAGCATCTGGCTCCAGCCACATTCCCAGCCCTGCTGCATGCCAAGCGCTGCCACTTCCCAATAGTGGGCTGCTGGTGACCAGGGGGGCCCCCACCTGCACCCTACCCGGGGATATTTTCAGCTGGTGGCAGGACTATGGCCAGGAGCCTGTCTGGTCCCCACTGAGGCCCAAATCCCCCAGCAACAAAATTCCCGCCCCACCTCCCGCCCCCCCAGCAGGAGGGCAGGTGCCCATGGCCCCCCTGCCCACGGCCCCCCTGCCCACCAGCTCCCCCTTTCTCCTTGGGGGTCCCATTGATAGCCAGGCACTGAGAAAGCAGGACAATCAGATTTTATTGATAAACGCATCTTTCCAAGGAGATATCAGCATCTCCCAGCCCAGAGCCTCAGGGGGAATCTGGTTTCCTCCAATGTTTAATAGGGGAAGCTTAATGTTGAAAGCTTCAGGCTTGATACTTGAGACAGTGGTGTCCCTCAGGGGTCAATACTTGGTCCAATTTTGTTCAATATATTCATTAATGACCTAGATGAGGGGACAGAGTGTATCCTCAGCAAGTTTGCTGATGATACCAAGCTGGGAGGGGTGGCCGACACTCCAGAGGGCCGTGCTGCCATCCAGCGTGACCTGGACAGGCTGGAGAGCTGGGCAGAGAAGAACCTAATGAGGTTCAACAAAAGCAAGTGCAAGGTCCTGCACCTGGGAAGGAAGAATGCCAAGCACCAGTATAGGTTAGGGGCGGACATGCTGGGAAGCAGCTCTGAGGAGAAGGACCTGGGGGTCCTAGTAGACAGCAAATTATCCATGAGCCAGCAGTGTGCCCTTGTCGCCAAGAAGGCCAATGGCATCCTGGGCTGCATAGGGAAGACTGTGGACAGTAGGGTAGGTCGAGGGAGGTCATTCTCCCCCTCTACTCTGCGCTGGTGAGGCCACAACTGGAGTACTGTGTCCAGTTTTGGGCTCCCCAGTTCAAGAGGGACAGGGAACTACTGGAGCGAGTCCAGCGAAGGGCAACCAAGATGATTATGGGACTGGAGCACCTCCCTTATGAGGAAAGGCTGAAAGAGCTGGGACTCTTTAGCCTGGAGAAGAGAAGGTTGAGGGGGGACCTGATTAATATTTACAAGTATCTAAAGGGTGGGTTTAAGGAGGACGGAGCCAGGCTCTTTTCAATGGTTCCCAGTGACAGGACAAGGGGCAATGGGCACAAGCTAGAACATAGGAAGTTCCGTTCAAATACACGGAAAAACTTCTTTACGGTGAGGGTGACAGAGCACTGGAACAGGCTGCCCAGGGAGGGTGTGGAGTCCCCTTCTCTGGAGATTATCAAGACCCGCCTGGACGCAGCCCTGAGGGATGTGCTTTAGGCAATCCTGCTCTAGCAGGGGAGATGGACTAGATGATCTCTAGAGGTCCCTTCCAACTCTGAAGATTCCGTGATTCCGTGATTCCGTGAAATGGAAAAGTTACAAAAATACTGCAGATCTTGGAAAATGATGCAGGCACTTGGGAAGGAGGAAGAGAGTAGAGCTGGCTGGGGCCACGAGGGGGGAAGGCCCAGTGGGAAAGCAAAGAGCAACTCCAGGGGCTCACATTGCCCCACTCCGAGTAGAGGCAGTGCACCAGCCCTTCCAGGAGGGGCCCAGGCTGAAGAAGATGCTCACGGGAGGGGGGCTTGGTGCTTCCCAGGGAAGCTGGGGAGAAAGAGAAAGAGAAGGAGGGAGATTCATCTGGAATTGAAAGGCGGCTCCATGCAAGAGTTCAGTGAGGGACCACACTGCTCCCTGCACCCCATAGCACAGAGAGGGCAAGCTGCCCGCCTCTCCCCTCCTGCACAAAGGAGAGAGAAGAAAGGAGCACAAGTAGGAATGAGGAAGGTACACAGAAACACCCCCTGCACTGGGGAGCTCTCCGGCCCCCCACCCTGGGGCTGGTGGGTGAGCCCTGAGTGGGTGCAGCCCTGGCTCCCACCCCAGCCAGGCCCCTCCAGGCACTCTGGCTGTACCCTGGGCACATGTGGGAAGGTGGGCTGGGCAGCAAAGCGGAGTTGCTGGTGCAGTGAGCAGGGGCTGGGTTAGTCCCAGCACTCTGGGTGCAGGCAGAGCTCTGGTCCAGCCCAGGCAGCCCTTCAGATTGTCTTAAATAGGAGCAGGCAGGTGGCAGTCTGTGTGGTGAGCAGTGGGAGGGTGTGAGGCTCAGTTCTGCTCTTCATTCCACAGCTCTCAGGGCAGGAACTTGTACTGCTGTTGCCAGATCATGGCCAGCTTCTTCTGCGCCTCCTCCAGCTCCCACTCCTTGCGCAATATTTCCTCCTGGGCAGCAATGATCTGCAGGGAGAGCACAGCAAACACCCCAGGGTCACAACTGCCTCCGCTGGGAATGGCCAGAGCCTCCACCATGGCAATGCTGAGCCCCAAGCTAGGCTTTCCAGCTGCTGCTTCCCCCCCATCACAACCACAGCCTCCCTAGGCTGGTGTGGCCCCAGGCACGAGGGCTACTGTCCCTACAGTGGGACTGTGGTCCTCTGGAGATAATGAGGAGCAGCAGAGCTCCCGGGGCTCAGCCCCACACACCCTGCAGAGGGTTTCAGCTGCAAGCCCATGGCCAGGAGGCAGTGCTCAGACCTGTGGCAGCCCATACCAGGCAGCTCTCACCCCTTACCAAATACTCTGCCCTTCACACATGTCCTGGACACTAGGACGGTACAGGCACTACACCATGAGAAGCCAGGGTGTTACACTCCTGGGACCATGCATGGTCACTGGCTGTGCCTGCTGCTACACGTAGCAGGACAGGGATGAAGCCATGGTATTTAATTGGCACTGGGTGGGATGGGTGCACCTGTACCATTTTTTTGAGGCTCCAGAGATGTGCCCTGTGCCGGTGGGTGGTAGGACATGCTCCTGAGATGGGCGCACACAGGCTGCGGTGGTAGCCAGAGCCACCCCTGCTCCATGAGAGCAGCCCCACTCCTCACCTGTGCAATTCTCCAGACCATCTTCTCCTTCACCACCACCATCTCATCATGGTCCTGGAAGGCAGCTGCCTTCTGTGCTGCCTTCACCAGATTGTCCGACGCTCTCTTCACCGCATTGCCAGCAGTCTGCAGCAGGGAAGAGGGGGAGTGGCAGTGTAAGTCCCAGCCCCAGGGCACAACTGCTGCTTGGGGGAGTGTGAAGGAACCCCTGCCCCAGGCCAGGCTGGCAGGCAGGAGAGGTGGCCAGGCAAGCTGAGTGCTGCAGGCAGGGATTCCTTTACATGGCTTGCTGTTGCACTACTACCACCCACTCATGATCATTTCAGGCACCGCTGGTCCCAGGTTCTGGCTCCCATCTGAGCTGTGGGGCAGGGACTGGGGGGCAGCCCCGCTGGCTGACCCTCCCCAGCCCTTTGCCCTGAGGGACCAGCGCTAGGACCCCATGTTAACCCCCCCACCATGTGAGCATTAACCTCTTGTGTGCCATGGCCTCTGAGGATTAAGAGTGCTACAAAACATGCCCCCCAAACATTAACCTTTCAAATGACAGGGATCCAGTGTGCACATTTCAGGCATGTCCATGCCATTTCATCAGTGCTGAATGCCCCTGGGCTCAGCAGCCCAGCATCACACGTACACCCAGCAGCAGTAAAGTCCAAGCTACCTGGAGCCTGCACCTCAACAAGTTCCCCACTGATATACACAGACAGGGAGCATGAGCCTTGGGGAGACACCTCTGCTATGGAGGGCCCCATCCTGAAGTCTCACATGCCCTCACCCCACTCCCACCCGCCTCTTAAGCAGCTGGGAGGAGGCAGCTGGGGCTGGAGGGCAGCCTGGGACTCACCTGGAGGTCCACTTCATGGCTTCCAAGTTGTGGTCAGCCTTCACCTTGCAGGCTGTGCTGTGAAGGCAACCACCTGCTTGTCTGACAAGATGAGCTTCTCCTCACTGGCATGGCCCTGCACTGGCGGCTTCACACAGATTGTTGTTGGCAGCAGTGACCATGCGTGCCTGTGGCAAGAGAGACTGTTGGGGGGGTGCAGGAGCCTCCCCTGGAGAGGTTATGCCCAGACTTGCCCCAAAGGACATGGGATGGGGATGACCAGCTTCCATGCTGTGTGAGCCGATGCAGGCAGGATGCAGGAACAACCGCAAAACCACAGATGAGAGGCAAAGAACAAGTTTAGTCTCGATACATCACAGACCTCCGAAGCAACACCTGGGTAGAGGCATGCAAGCAGGGGACGTAGGCACTGCAGAGTGAGAGAGTCCTTGTTAGCAAGAGTCTTTGGCAGCGAGAGAGTCCTTGTGAGCAAGAGCGCGTGCAGACTCCCTGTTCTTGTTGGTATTTCAAGGGTTCAAACAGGCATAGCTTTCTCACTGTGCTTTGATCTTCCACAACGGGCCAGGATTCTCAAGCGGCTAGATAAGGTGTCCCTGAGTCCATCACAGACTTAAATTATCTAAGTGCGAGTGTTTTACTGGCCTGTTTGGGGTGCGCTCCCCAGGGAAGGAGAGTGGGATCCCGCAGCCCAACTACATATGTGTATGCATTGGGTATTGTCTGTGATGCTTTCTTGATTGACCCTGGCTAGTCTCCTCCTGCCCAAGGATGGGATGAGCATCCACAGCTTCTGAGACATCTTGCAGACACAAGTCCCTCAGTGCAAGCCTTCCTACACTCAGTGGCTACCCCCTCCAGGATTCCACCGCCCCCCCCCCCCCAAAAAAAAAGTATTTCAAGCTCCAGAAGCATTTCCCCCTCACTGTCCCCATTTTGGAGGTTTGTCTGCAAACAAGCTGGGCAAGGGGGTGACCCTGGAGCCGCATCCCAGCCCAGGAGGGCTGGCCCCACCAGCACAAGGTGGCAGGCAGAGCCACAGGGGTCCTTCACCAGGGCAGGGGAGCAGACATGCACATACCATGGCACATGTGTGGTGCATGCACACAGGGTCTGTATGTGCAAGCAGAGCTCACTTGCACTGCACAGGTGGCAGCCACCCCATCATCTAGAGTGGGTGAGATTGTCATCACAATTAAAGAGGAAGTGATCAGTGACCTGCTACACCGCTTGGATGCACACAAGTCTATGGGACCGGATGGGTTACATCCAAGAGTGCTGAAAGAGTTGGCAGACGTGCTCACCAAGCCACTTTCCATGATCTACCTGAAGTCATGGCTAACTGGGAAGGTCCCAATGGCCTGGAGGGTAGCAAATGTAGCACCCATCTACAAGAAAGGCAGAAAGGAGGATGCGGGAAACTATAGGCCTGTCAGTCTGACCTCGGGAGCAGGGAAGGTCATGGAGCAGATCATCTTGAGTGCCATTACGAGTCATACAATGGACAAGCAGGGGATCAGGCCTGGTCAGCATGGGTTTAGGAAAGGCAGGTCCTGCCTGACGAACCTGATCTCCTTCTACGACAAGATGACCAGATTATTGGACGAGGGAAAAGTGTGGCGGTGTGCTCTCCCCTTTTCCCCTTTTCCCCTTTCCCCCCCCCCCCGGCTCCTGCTCAAGCCATGGCCATCAGTGGGAGTCGTGATGAGTTGCACTTGAACTGTGGGAGATGCCTGGCAACACAGCCAAAACACTGTCTGGAGTGGGGGCCTAGACATCTTGTTCCCATGGGAATATGACTATAGGTCAATTATCTTACTCCATAAATAGCGGACAGCCCAAGAGCCCTTTGAGCTCTCCTGCACGGCAGCGGGCTGCACGCCAGGATCTCCCCTTGAGTGGGGACGCTCGCTTAAGGTTCTGCTCCTCGAGGCTGAGAGATTCCTTGCCGCAGCAGATTCTCGGTAAGTGACTGATAGCATGCTAAACTTTGAAATCTTAGCTGAGTGAGATAAGGATTGATTGCGCATATAGAATCCTTTAGACACAAACCGTTGACCAAGTCTGGGACTAGGAGTGGATCCAGCCGCCCCTAGGCTCCTCTCTGAGAAGGAGTTTAGAAAGCCAGGGGGTCCTTTCTGAACCTCGTGACTCAACGGGAGGGTCTTCCTGACAGCTTGTCTGACCCTGGCCTCTGTGCAGTAAATAACCAAGTGTGCCCTGGCATCGAATCTCGTAAAACACTGTCGCATTCACTACTGACTTTGTTAAATCGCTGTTTTATATTAATAAATATTCCACTGCTGCTCTATTACAAGTGAAGTTAATCACTCCGCCCACGACAAAAGGCTGTGGATATTATCTACCTAGACTTTCGAAAAGCATTTGACACTGTCCCCCATAGAATTCTCATGGGAAAACTGGCGGCTCATGGCCTGGATGAGCATACGATCTGCTGGATCAAGCACTGGCTGGATGGGCGGTCCCAAAGAGTGGTGGCCAATGGAATTAAATCCAGCTGGCGGCCGGTCACAAGGGGTGTCCCTCAGGGCTCAGTGTTGGGACCATTTCTGTTCAACATCTTTATTGATGACCTTGAGAAGGACATAGAGTGTATCATCAGCAAGTTTGCAGATGACACGAAGCTAAGCGGGAGTGTTGATCTGCATGAGGGTAGGGAGGCTCTACAGAGAGACTTGGATAGATTGGACCGATGGGCCAACGCTAATGGAATGAGCTTCCACAAGGCCAAGTGCCGGCTCCTGCACTTGGGCCACAACAACCCCACGCATCGCTACAGGCTTGGGGAAGTGTGGCTGGAGAGCTGCCCGGCAGAAAAGGACCTGGGGGTTCTAATTGACAAGCGGCTGAGCATGAGCCAGCAGTGTGCCCAGGTGGCCAAGAGGGCCAATGGCATCCTGGCTTGTATTAGAAATAGTGTGACCAGCAGAAGGAGGGAGGTGATTGTCCCCCTGTACTCAGCACTGGTGAGGCCACACCTTGAGTATTGTGTCCAGTTCTGGGCACCTCAATACGAGAGAGATCTCGAGGTGCTGGAGCGAGTGCAGAGGAGGGCAACGAAGCTGGTGAAGGGCCTGCAGAATAAATCTTACGAGGAGCGATGGAAGGAGCTGGGACTGTTTAGTTTGAGGAAGAGGAGGCTGAGGGGAGACCTCATCACTCTCTACAACTACTTGAAAGGACACTGTAGAGAGGTTGGTGCTGGTCTCTTCTCACAGGTAATTAGCGATAGAACAAGAGGGAATGGGTTCAAGCTGCAGCAGGGGAGGTTTAGGCTGGACATTAGGAAAAAATTCTTCCCAGAAAGAGTGGTCAGACACTGGAATAGGCTGCCCAGGGAGGTGGTGGAGTCACCATCCCTGGATGTGTTTGAGAGTCGTTTAGATGTGGTGTTAAGGGATATGGTGTAAGGGAGACCTTTGTAGAGTGGGGTTGATGGTTGGACTCGATGATCCCAAGGGTCTTTTCCAACCTAAATGATTCTATGATTCTACACATGTACATACACACACGCACGGACCCCAGGTTGCTTGCAGACACACACAAGTGCTACCCCAGTGCTGAACTGGGCATGCAGACACACCGTGAGCAAGGCTCACGCTGAGGTTAGGCACTGGCAGGCACCCCAATGTTGCCTTACTCACCAGCTGACAGGGAGGGAGGGAGAAGAGAGAGAAGACAGCGGTGAACGCCCCAGACAGGAAACATGGGCACTGGGGATGGGGAGCACAGCAAGGTGAGTATTCTCTTGTGGAGGGTGAAGGGCAGCCAAGAGGAGAGGTAGGAATGAAGGATCAGAGGCCCTGAGTGGGGAGCCATGCTGCCAGAGTTAGCTCATACTTCAGCCTTGACAGGGCCAGGGGAGGCAGGGTGCCTGGAGGAGGCTGGCTGCCCAAACCCAGAGGTTCCTGAGGCCAGAGGAGCCACCTACACTCAGAGTAGCCACAGAGCCACTCTCCTCACACCCCTTTGCACCTTATTTCTCCCCGCCCTGAATTGCTTCACTGCAGTTTTCAGCTACTGGATCTCTCTGCTTTTGAAGAGAGAGACCTATCATTACCAAATACCAAAGCTAACCATGCTTGTTCACGCTCCATGTGAGGCGCTGGTTCCCCTGGGGACCCAGCATACAGCAATGGTTTTGCTGCTGCCAGGGAGCAAGGCAGCATTGCATCTGCCATCTCCCTCCCCATTCCCCTGCATCCTTCCTGCTGGTGGCTTTCCAGGAACCTGCTGCCCTCTGATAAATGTGACCCATATGCTTCATTCCTGCCTTTGCAAGCCAGAGTGCTGCGGAGGCTAGGGGGGGGTTGTGATTTTATTCTGGATTTGCTTGTGTAGGGCCATCCCAGCAAACTCACTAGAGCTGCATGTGGCTCGGAGTCCGCAAGCTGCTGGCACACAGAATCACAGAACCACAGAATAGTAGGGTTGGAAGGGACCTCTGGAGATCATCTAGTCCAGCCCCCTGCCAGAGCAGGATCACCTAGAGCAGGTTGCACAGGAATGCATCCAGATGGGTTTTGAATGTCTCCAGAGATGGAGATTCCACCACCTCTCTGGGCAGCCTGTGCCAGGGCTCTGCCACCCTCAAAGTAAAGAAGTGCCTCCTCATGTTTAGGTGGAATTTCCTATGCTCAAGTTTGTGCCCGTTACCCCTTGTCCTGTCGCTGGGCACCACTGAGAAGAGCCTGGCCCCATCCTCCTGACACCCACCCTTTCAGTATTTATGAGCGTTGATAAGGTCCCCCCTCAGCTGTCTTTTTTCCAGACTGAAGAGACCCAAGTCCCTCAGCCTTTCTTCATAAGAGAGGTGTTCCAGTCCCCTCAGCATCTTGGTAGCCCTTTGCCGTCCCCTCTCCAGCAGATCCCTGTCCCTGTTGAACCGGGGAGCCCAGAACTGGACACGGTACCCCAGATGCGGCCTCACCAAGGCAGAGTGAGGGGGAGGATGACCTCCCTCCACCTGCTGGCCACACTCTTCTTGATGCACCCCAGGATGCCATTGGCCTTCTTGGCCACGAGGGCACATTGCTGGCTCATGGTCATCCTGTTGTCCACCAGGACTCCCAGGTCTCTTTCCACCGAGCTGCTCTCCAGCAGGTCAGCCCCCAACCTGTCCTGGTGCAGGGGGTTATTCCTCCCCAGGTGCAGCACCCTACGCTTGCCCTTGTTGAATTTCAGAAGGTTCCTCTCTGCCCAACTCTCCAGCCTGTCCAGGTCTCTCCGTATGGCGGCACAGCCTTCTGCTGTGTCAGCCACCCCTCCCAGCTTTGTGTCATCAGCAAACTTGCTGAGGGTGCCCTCTATCCCCTCATCCAAGTCATTGATGAGTATATTGAAGAGGACGGGGCCCAGTACTGACCCCTGGGGAACACCACTCGTCACTGACCTCCAACTAGACTCTGTGCCCCTAATCACGACCCTCCGAGCTCTGTCTTTCAGCCAGTTATCTATCCACCTTACTGTCCATTCATCAAGCCCACTCTTCCTAAGCTTCCCTATGAGGATGCTGTGGGAGACCGTGTCGAACGCCTTGCTTAAGTCAAGGTAGACCACATCCACTGCCCTCCCCTCATCTCTCCATCCAGTCATGCCATCATAGAAAGCTATCAGATTGGTCAGACATGATTCCCCCTTGGTGAATCCATGTTGACTACTTCCGATAGCTTGCTTTTCCTCCACATGCCTTGAGATGATGCCCAGAACGAGCTGTTCCATCATCTTTCCAGGGATGGAGGTGAGGCTGACCGGCCTGTCGTTCCCCGGGTCCTCCTTCTTGCCCTTTTTGAAGACTGGAGTGACACCAGCTTTCCTCCAGTCCTCAGGCACCTCGCCTGTTCTCCAGGACCTTTCAAGGATGGTGGAGAGCGGCCCAGCAATGACTTCCGCCAGCTCCCTCAGCACTCTCGGGTGCATCCCATCGGGACCCATGGACTTGTGGATATCCAGTTGACTTAATTGATCTCTCACTTGATCCTCCTCAACCAAGGGGAAGTCTTCCTTCGTCCAGACTTTCCCCGTTACTTTCTCCAAAGTCTGGGACTCCTGAGGGCTGGGCCGAGCAGTAAAGACCGAAGCAAAGAAGGCATTCAGTAACTCCGCCTTCTCCGCATCCTGCGTCGCCATGGCTCCTGTCTCATTCAGCAGCGGGCCCACAACTTCTCTAGTTTTCCTTTTGCCTCCAATATACTTGTAGAAGCCCTTCCTGTTGAGCTTGACATCCCTTGCCAGGTTTAATTCCAAGGAGGCCTTGGCTTTCCTCGTTTCATCCCTGCATACTCTGGCGGCATTCTTGTAATCTTCCCAAGGGGTCAGTCCCTTCTTCCACTTATTGGAAACTTCCTTCTTCCACTTGAGCTTTTTCAGAAGCTCCCTGCTCAACCATGCAGGTCTCCTGCGTGAGAGACACAGCAACAGACTGTTTGCCCTCATAAGTGCATCCAGACAAAATGCCACATTATTAAGTCTGCTGTCTGCTCTGAAGACCATAGAATCATAGAATGGTTCGGGTTGGAAGGGACCTTAAAGATCATCTAGTTCCAAGCCCCCTGCCCTGGGCAGGGACACCTCCCACTAGACCAAGATGCTCAAAGCCCCATCCAGCCTGGTCTTGAACACTTCCAGGGATGGGGCAACCACAACTTCCCTGGGCAACCTGGGCCAGTGCCTCACCACCCTCACAGGAAAGAGTTTCTTCCTGATATCTCATCTAAATCTCCCCTCTTTCAGTTTAAAACCGTTACCTCTCATCCTATTGCTCCACTCCCTCATAAAGAGTCCCTCCCCATCTCTCCTGTAGGCCCCCTTCAGGTACTGGAAGGCTGCTATAAGGTCTCCCTGGAGCCTTCTCTTCTCCAGGCTGAACAACCCCAACTCTCTCAGCCGGTCCTCATAGCAGAGGTGCTCCAGCCCTCTGATCATCTTCGTGGCCCACCACTTGACCCGTTCCGACAGGTCCATGTCTTTCCTGTGCTGAGGGCTACAGAGCTGGATGCAGGACTCCCGGTGGGGTCTCACCAGAGCAGAGTAGAGGGGGAGAATCACCTCCCTCGACCTGCTGGCCAGGCTTCTTTTGATGCAGCCCAGGATGCAGTTGGCTTTCTGGGCTGCGAGCACACATTGTTGGCTCGTGTTGAGCTTCTCGTCCACCAGCACCCCCAAGTCCTTCTCCTCAGGGCTGCTCTCAAGCCATTCTCTGCCCAGCCTGTATTTGGTTTCCACTTGGACATTGAGCCATTGACTGCAACCCTTTGAGTGTGGCCATCTAGCCAGTTCCTTATCCACCAAGTGGTCCATCCATCAAATCCATGCCTTTCCAATTTAGAGACCAGGATGTCGTGCGGGACAGTGTCAAACGCTTTGCATAAGTCCAGGTAGATGACGTCGGTTGCTCTCCCCTTATCCACCAATGCTGTGGCAACATCATAGAAGGCCACCAAATTTGTCAGGCATGACTTGCCCTTGGTGAAGCCATGTTGGCTGTCACCAATCACCTCCTTATTTTCCATGTGCCTTAGCAGAGATTCCAGGAGGATCTGCTCCATGATCTTGCCAGGCACAGAGGTGACACTGACCAGTCTGTAGTTCCCCGGGTCTTCCTTTTTGAAGATGGGGGTTATGTTTCCCCTTTTCCAGTCAGTGGGAACTTCACCAGACTGCCACGATCCATCACATCTTGCAGGGGCCACCGGGTCCCTTGTTCTGACAGCAGTGTCCATGCTCCGGCCTGATGCTGGGGAACACCTCCCAGGCAGCCTGGCTGCTTACAGTGCTGGGGATATGCCCGAAGCCTCTCCCAGAGAGCTCAGCAGCAGGAGAGCTAACAGCTCCTCTGCTACCACCCACAGCTTCAGGAGGAGCCCCACTCCATTACACAGGTCCTTGGCTTGGTGCAGGACCTTGCTCCAAGAACTGCTCCCTGACCCAAAGGTTACTCATCCCCTCCACAGCACCAAGCCAATGGCATCAGATGGGGAACAGAGCCAGCGCCCATCCTCCTGCATGCCATGAACCTTCGCAGCCTTCACCATCTTGGCAGTGGCATCGGCCAGGATCTTGGCTGTGCTCAGCAGCTTGCATGAGTTCTCCAGGTCCGTCTCTCCCTCCGCATCAGCTGTGATGGAGTTGACAAGGTCAGAGGTGGCCTGGGCCAGAATACGAGCCTGACGCACCATTTCCCATGGGAAAGAAAGGAAGGGTGGCCCATTAGCAAGTCCCACAGGCTTCTTGATACCTCCCCACTCATCGTGCTCTACCCCGGGTGCCATCAGCTGCTCTCACCCATGTCACCCATGGAGCTGAATATGTTCTCAGTGACGTTGAGGATGGTGTCAGTAGCCTGGTCGTAGCACCTGATGGGCTGCCTGCCCGTGGTGTGCTGCTTGATATGCTGCAGCAAGTTGTTCAGGGCCTGGGTGACGGCTGTGGCTGCCACCCCCCCCTGCTTCAGGAGCTAGTCATCGCTGGTGGCTGCCTTGGAGGCCTCCACACAGCCCTCAGCCAACTTGTCCACCAACTTGCCAGCCTCAATCAGCTGCTCCTGTCAGACCGGGAAGCTGATTGTGAAAGCCATTACCTGCAGGGGAGGAGGAAAGGCTGGGCAGCGAGCATGGTGTGCTCCTTGTAGGAGCCATGCAGGGACAACTGTCCCCAACTTCTGCTCCTCCAAAGAGGGGGTGGCAAATGCCCGAGGCAGCCCATGCTTCTGACTGGGTGGCAGCAATGATCGCCTTAGTCTGCAGTGCTGTGTTTTCCATTTTCTGAGCCACATTCTTGGCTTTGAGCACCAGCGCAGCGGTGGCACTGGCCACCACTTTCGCCAGCTGCATGAGCATGTCCGGGGGGGGGGGGGATGGGACTGAGAAAGTCAGTGCAGGAGCAGCAGTGGAAGCACCAGCAGTGGGGGAAAGGGGGACTTTCATCCACCCCAGCCCAGCACCAAACACTGAACACCCATCCCTACTGCATGCAACAGCTGGTGGTGAGGTTGTAACCTGGTTTTGAGCTGCAGCCTGCATCACGGCACCTCCTTGCACCAGGATGCTGCCATGACCACCACTCAGAGCAGCTTGGGCAACACCCATGACTCGTTCACTGCCTGCTCCCCAGGCAACAACCCGCACTGAGTCCCTGACTGTACCACAGTGACAACCTGGTCTGAGGCACCACCAGCACTGCCCAGCTTCGCACCTTGCACTGGACTCTGGCCAAACAGCAGGCACAAGCCAACCATGGGCACAGCTACACTGTGGACAGCATCCAGTGCTCACCCCACCAGCAGGAGGCAAGCAGGAGCTGCTGCCCACACTGGTCACCTGTACTGCAGGCATGACAGCTATTTTCTATCTCTTTAGCAACAGGCTACATCTCTGCTGTCATTCCTGAGGCTAAAGGAAGAGTATGACACAGAAACCAGCCTCCTCTCCCCCAGGGGTGGCAGGGAAGGCATGGGGCCACCCTGTCAGCACACAACAGGTAGCAACCAGCACACGGCAAACTGCTTCCCCACTGGGCACCAGACCCAGACCTGCAGTGAGTGGCCCTGCACCCTGCGGCAGCTAAGCCTCCAGCCACCAAGCCAAAAATGTCACAGCATCCCCTCACCTCCTGCAAGCCAAGACCCTTCCAGACAGGAGGAGAGGCTGGAGAGCACATGCACCCAGCTCCAGACTCCCCAGACTGCAGCATCTGACTGTGGCAAAGAAGTGGCGACCCAGCCAGAGGAGCCCAGGGAGGGAAGTAGATACACTTGGGTCTGGCAGCTGCAGTGCAGAGCACTCCACATGTGCAAATTGTCTTCCAGGTCCTAAATCTGCCCCTTGGGGCTGCCCTGTCCTGACACTGCTGTCTGGCTGTGCATGGCCCCCTGCCCTGGTGCTGGCTTTTCTGCTCCCCTTGGTTCTCTGTCCAGACTTTTCCACTCATGTTGAGGCTGTGTGGCTGTGGTGAATGGAAAGTCCTCCTTTCTGGAGTCTGTTTTGGTCTATACTATGGCTGGATCCCCCTCCCCAGCATGGTGTGCTACCTCTCTTGTGCTGGAAGCAGCAATTATGAGAAAATAGGCCAGCTGGAAGCCAGCTCAGGAAGAAAAAAACACAACAAAAACACCCCAAAACATCCCATGAGGCTCCGGCCACCCCGATGCAATGGGGGCAGGCAGGCAGCTCCCAAGCATGGGCAGGGAGCAGCAGGCAGGAATCAAGGCGGATGCAAGGGAGAATTACTGGGGCAGCACTCGCCTGAACAGTGACCCAAGTGCATGGACTTCTAAGAGCTGACAACCAGAAAACCAGATTTTTTTGACAAGAGCCCTTCTCCAAAGAGTTCAGCTGATCGTCCCCAGAGGAGCACTCCTCACATCAGAGAGGGCAGGGACCACCAAGCCATGCCTACAGTTACCTTTTACCATCTTTGGGTCAAAAGCAGGCAGGATCCAAGCACACCAGCTTTCTGGGATCTACATGGGAATCCACAAGATAAGAGGCGTTATATCACAGTGGCTCTAGGGCCAGAGATGGGCAATGGCCTGTCCCTTCCCTCAGTAAAGTCACCACCATGCACTGGGCCAAGCTTTGGCCTGGAGCCTTCCTGCCGGTCCTGTGCAACGGCCCATGGTTTTAGGGAGCAGGAGTCCCTAGGTGCCACCAGGTGCACTCACCTAGAACCAAGGGTCAGTGTCACTCTTCCCAATCTGCTGCAACAGCTCCCTGCTGGTTTGGCCCACAAGACCAACAGCCTGCAGGAGATTCTGGAGAGGCTGCAAAGAACAAGGCAAAAGCAACACTAGGCTCATGAGAAAGCCCTAAAAACTCTCCTGATGGTTGTCCTTGGCTTCCACCCACCTCTTGGCCCCAAGGCCCCTCCTGCCCCCCACCTCAGCACTGGCAGGCTGCACCATTTTCAGCAGATCCAAGACAGTGCTCATCAGGTTCTTGGCTGCCTGCAGAAGCTGCCACCCATTCCCTCCCTTGTCCTCCATCAGCACGGCCAGCAGCTTCACACCCTTGGACATCTCTGTCAGGTTGGAAGAAATGGTGGTGATGGCACAGCCCATGGTGGTGTAGTCTGTGTCCGCTGTATCCCCTGCACAGGGAGGAGACGAGTCAGGATGGGATGTGCTCCAAGAGCATCTCTGCACCTGTCACCGATGTGGTCCTCCTTCCCAGGAGCAGGGTGAGAGATGCCCTAGCTCCTAAGCCTGAAAGATGATTGCATTGGCTGAGTTTGTGCAGGAGAGCCTGGGGAAGAAGAGCTGCACTGTGCCTGGAGCTATAGGAGGGGCTGGACAACACGCTCCTGGTTCAGAGGATGGCAGGTCAGCCAAGGACTGGGAGGAAGGACTGGGCTGAGCACAGGCAGGGATGTTGGGGGATGTAAAGGCAGGGTGAGTTGCGTGGGCATGGCCGGCTCTACAAGCACATTAGCAGCAGTCGGGGCTGATTTAGCTCTAGCTAGGGCAGGCTGGCTCCTCCGGTCTCTGATGGAGGGCAGGAGATGTGACCTTCATCCAGACAACAAAGATCAAGCCTTCTCCAGAGACAGAGGCATCCCTCTTCTCCAACTTTCCATGTACCTGCAGTGAGGTTGACCACCGAGGCTGTGCCAGCAGTGATAGCATCCACTTGGGAGTGGATCTCATGCTTCAACTCATCCATCTTGTTTATGCGCCAAGCTTTGGATGTCTGAAATTGGGAGAACAAGGTCAGGAGGCGATGGTGGAGGTGGGGAGCTGCATCCATGCTCACACAGAATGATGCAGGAGAGAGGAGACAAGAAAGAGGGAAGGAAGAGCTGTCACCACCCAAAACTCCCCAGCCCATTCTGACCAAGTGATGTGACCATGTGCCCCCCTCTGCTCCTGCCCTCAGAGCTGGATACAACCCCACCTCTTTGCGGGTAGCAGATCTTCCCAGGCCAGCAACCTCCAGCAAGGTTTCCCCCAGCACCTCCTCTTCACTCGGCACTCACAGCATCCTGCCCGAGGGGTGGCAAGGTCTTGAGGTTGTCCAGCATGGCCTGGGCTGCATGCACAGCCTGCATGCTGGAGTTGATAGTGCCAGTCAGGGCTTGCTGGGCTGAAGTCTGCAACACAGGGACAGATTGAGGTATGCCAGGGGCTCCGTGTCCAGGCTCATGCACACCCCTCCCAACGTGGTGTAACATGCTGTTGATGACAGCACTCTAGGCAAGCACCTCTGCAAAAGTGATGGATGCACTCCCCTCTGCACCTCCCTGTAGGAATGTGTCTGAGAGAAAATGGTCACGTGAGCCAGCCTCCCTACTATGAGAGATTAGATTAAGAGCAAAACAGGTGGTAGAAGATGGAATTAGTACATGGGAAAAACGGGAACTGAGAAGGTAGAAAACATGTTGTGCTAATGACTAAGCAATTGACTATGCGAATTCTTGTAACCAACCTGATCTGTGAATGAACTGCATGGACAGCGCGTGAACAGAGACTGTAAGCCAATCATATAGCTGCCGCTAGCGCGTGCTCTTATTGCCTGTCTATACATACTCTGTGAAAACTTGAATAAAGGGAGAACGATCATACTCATATTGAGACTCCATCGTTACTCCGGGTCCGTCTCCCACTCCAACACCTCCCCCTGGGAAATGCCCCAGGGTGGGTATGAGTGGGTCTTGCAGTTAGGCAGCTCTTAGAGAGCAGATGCAGAGGGACCTTTTTAAATGCTTCTTTGGCTGCAGAGAAGGATGCGGGGGAGAGGGGAAACACACACGGACAGACCAACGCCAGGCACAGGTCTCTGCTGCAAACCATGGCACTGGTGGAGCTGTCTGGGCACAGCAGCTTGGGGTGGCATGACCTGAAGGAGAGGCTGTGGCTGCCAGCCAGGGAAAAACGCCAGGGTGGAACTCAAGTTTGCAGGAGGACGCCAGCTCAGCCAGGACAGCAAGGTACAAGGGCTCCCTGCTCTTCATGGCAAGCAAACACCCAAATGGACGTGTCTACATGAGCCTGACAGGCACCTCTCGGAATCTGCCCTACAGTGGGCACAAGGGAGAGCTTACCAGGGGAGGCATGTGCCTTTGGTGCATCTGGCCACTGATGATTTGCAGTTGAGCCTGTGGCATCATGCCCACCTGGAAGTTTTCTGGCCCTCCAGCCCCTGTCCACATGATGGCTGGCAGGGCCACCAAGCCCAGCTCTGCCTTGCCTACACAGTTAAACTGCTGCTGCAAGATGGTTGACCTGAAACAGGGAGAAATACCAGGTCAAGGGATGCCCATGGGCCCAGCACCAGGCTCTCTGGGAGTGCTGCTGCTGAAGGACTGGCAGCTCTTCCTCCAGACATGCTGTGCTGCAAAGCTTGGCTGGAGCCTGCTCTCCATTCAACTTTTGGTTGGCAGCTAATTTGTTCCTAGAAGACTTACTTCTTCGGAAACATGGAGTCTTCCAGCATGGTGGACTCCTCATCCCCCTCCAGTCCAAAGTGGTCTTTGCTCTTTTTCTGTGGAGGGAAAGAAAAAACACGCCAGCCAGCACACACCTCCCAGCCTCACCCTCCTCCCACAGCCCAGGAACCATAGCAGGGCCATAGGGTCCCCCCAGCAGTACCATGTGCTAACGGCTTTCTGGAGACAGCTGGAAGCTGCACCCCTCTCTGGAGAGGAGACTGTTATCGGTGCCCAGCTGCCCTTCCCAACACATCCTCACTTTTTTCAGGATGATGTTGATGTAGCTGGCAATCAGCTGGGCAATCTGCTCCCCCTCCATCATCTGCACTGAGTAGCAACCATCCTGGTAATCTCCAAAATCCTGCAACAGCACGGCACAGGGTAGCACCGGAGCAGGGCACTGGCAGCTATCCTGAGCCCCTCAGGTATGTGCTAAGTGCCCAGTGCCAGCCTCCAAAACCAGAAGCTGGGGCTGGGAGAGGCACCGGAGGAGGGCAAGGCTGTCCCACTGCAGGGCAATACCCAAGAGAGGGGGTGGTGTGAGAACAGCCTCCCACAGGGGCACCACCAGGGACGTGGGGTGAAGGACCAGGGCTGGCCGTTG
Source organism: Larus michahellis (assembly GCF_964199755.1). Lineage (NCBI taxonomy): Eukaryota > Metazoa > Chordata > Aves > Charadriiformes > Laridae > Larus > Larus michahellis. Next base: position 3,140,797 of record NC_133929.1, on the reverse strand, counting down.
CCAGGGTGAAGCTCTTGGGCGAAGCTGCCCAGTGCTTGATGTTGGTCAGGCCCCACTCCTGAATCACTTCCTTGGTCTTCTCATCCACACGCATCATGCACTCCTTGGTGATCCCCAGCAGCTGTGGCACCAGTTTGTTCTTCCCCTTTATAGAATCATAGAATTGCCTAGGTTGGAAGGGACCTTTCAGATCATCTAGTCTCCTGCAGGCCATGACAGAAGGGTTACGGACTGCTCCTGGGATGGATCCATCCAGGCAGAGACCTTTAAGGCCTCCCTTGGCTACCAAATACCCCCAAGGCCACACTTTCAAGTGGTGACAACCATGACATGGAGCTTGAAAATGAGAAAAAGCACGAACCAAGAAGTGGGAAGGCCAAGAAGGACAGGCAGATAGTGGGGATACAGGGAAAACTGGAGCAACATGGGTTGATGGGTAGCAGCTCAACAACAGAGAGATGCTGGAGAAGGGAAATTTTGGCCAGGGAAGCCACTGCTCTACCTCGACCAGGAAGAAGGAGACCCCACAGGTCTTGAGGAATGAACAAGTTTCACATAGCGAACTTTGGCCTCGATCTCACTCATGGTCCCGCAGTTCTTGTGGGCCTGCGACAGCAAAGAGAGAACACCACGCTAGCTCCATGCCCCCCTGGCTGTGCCACCATCACCCTGTCATTGCTTTTACAGGCTCTCTCTGCCCCACCAGCGTCCCCTGCCCCTGCTACAGCATCCTTCTGACCCTCTGAGACCTCAGGAGCTGCCTTGTCTGCCCACCTAGAGCTTCATGCTCCTATTTCTCAGCTGCCAAGCCACTATATGCTGCCTCCAGGGACAAGAAAAGCCTCAATCTTTGGCAAGGAGGAACAAGAAGCCCAGGTCTTAACATCCCCCCTGCATGTACCATGAAGATCTCGTGCTCCCCTTTCTGCTTGATGTACTCCTTGGGCAGGAAATCCTTGAGTCTGACAAGAGGCAGCCAAGCCAGCTGTTAGTGGCAGAGCCCAAAGCCAGTGTTTGTCTTCGCCTACAAAGAGGCCCAACCCAGAGCCTTGGACAAACCCCTGCCAGGGCACAGGCTGGGAGCTTTTGGGAGCAGGAAGGACGTGGGAGAGGTTGCTGCAGGAATGAAAGCTGCCCCAGGAACCACCCTGCCAAGAGCAGGATGGAGGTGCTAAGGATGCAGCCCCTCACACAGCATCAGGGGAGGCTGTAGAGCAGGCTGAGGTCCCCCCATCAGAAGGGAAGTTGGTTGCATGTCCCAGAGAGATGCCAGAGGGAGCAGGACGGGGGGTTGGCACCTCTTGCAGCTGGCATGGACCTCCATGCTTAGACACTGTGCTGCAGGGAGGAGAGAGGTCACTCCAGAGACATTCACATCCCCAAGTGCTGTGTGCTGGCGCAGTGCTGGGGGCTGCTGAGCTGCTTGAGCTGCCTGGAGACAAGCCCAGGGGCTCCCCAGGACACTCACTCCAGAAAGTCCAGCTTGTATTTTTGTTCGTTGTGTGGCCCAAACTGGATCTGGCACTGGTAGCTGGCAAACTTGCAGGCTTTGTCAAAGGAGACAGAGTGGGAACCATTAAGGATGTCATCACAAGCCTGCATGGGAAGAGAAGACATCGCTGTGGGCTAGGCAGCCATGCAGCCCTGCCACTGCTCCACACCAGGCAGGACCTGTTTTCCAGACAGAAAAGAAGTGGTCATGAAAAAGAGGAGGATCTAGGGGCAGGCTGTCCCCTACAGGAACCACCACCATGCCTGGGAGAGGAACTGCAGTAGGACTTCAAGATGGGTCTTACCAGGCAGAGGACACATGGGATCCCCTGGGGAGCTCTAGAGTACACAGAGGAAAGGACTGGGATTGCCAGTGTTGGCTCTTACTCAGGAAATCTCTCCCAAGAGATAACTGGGCATCCTGAAGTACCCCCTGTGGTGGCTCCCAACCAAAACCCTCAACCATCATCCCTGGCAGGGGACTGGAACAGGGCAGTGGAGAGAGGTGCTCCAGGGGGCTGTACCTGCACATAGAGCAGGTACATTCTGCTCCATATTCTGATCAGAGTAGAAGAACTTGCGCCACAGCAGCAGCGTTTCACTGTTGTCAATGCCTTGATCATGCAGGGTCCGGCCATGATCCAGCCAATTCACTGCAGGCAATACCAGAGTGTGAGCAGGGATGGATACCCAGGCAGGGCTGGTCCCAGCCCCTGGGCTGCTCATGTGGAACAAGAAATGGATGTCCATTTTGTGCATCCTGGCTCTCATCCCTCTGGCCTGGGCATCCACACAGGAGACACTCCAAGGAGCGTGGGCACATGTCCCCTCATCACAGTCTTCTCCACTCCCCTGTGTTGGGTCTTTCCCTTGTGTGTGTGTGTGTGTGTGTGTGTGTGTGTGTGTCTGCTCCCCTCCCTGCCCACCAGCTCTCTTCCCTGCTGCCTTTGGCACAGGCTGACCCTGTCCCCAGCATGTGCAGGCACGTATACTCGTCATCCGTGTGCAACTTCTGCTTGAGTTTCTCCATCTTCTTCTCATCTTGCAGCAGGGTCTTGTCCTTCTTGAGGGTGACGGTAACCTCCTCCTTCTTCTCTTCCATAATCTCCCAAGTGATTATGTGATAACAAGTGAGTACTCATCATAGTTGGTGATGCCTGCAGGAGTGCAGAGGACTGAGCTCAGCATGACATCACTGCCAAATACAGAGCCTGGAGCGATGCAGGGGCACAGAGCGGTGTCCCCTTCCCAGCATCACGCACCCCTCAGACATCCCCACTGCCAGGCTATTTGCTGCAGAGCTGCTGCCAGTACCCTGGTACCCCCCCACCAGACGCTGCCATCTCTCCCCACTTCCCTTCCTCCTTCTTACTGCTGCCCCCTCCTCTTACTGATCCGGGCACAGATTGTGATGAGCATATCCATGACTGTTTTGGAGTCATCCAACATCACTGTTTTCACCATGCGGATCTTCAGGGGCTGCTGCTGCTTCTTGTACTTCATGGTGTCCTGCGAGCACTGTGGAGCACAGCTCCCAGCAGTGGCACCGGTGCAGGGTGCCTGCATCCTACACTGTGCCGACAGCTTCCATCTTCCTGGTGTGATGGGGGGGGAACATGGGGTACATCCAGGTGCAATGCAAGGCAGCAGGGCAGGCACCCGCAGTTCCTCCCCACCGTGGGCACATCTGACCGCAGAGCTGGGGTGGGTACCAGCTGGAAGGACGTGGGCTGGATGCTTACCCCATTGCAAAGCATGTACTAGTCCAGAGCCTTTCCAGCCAGATCCCTTTCTTTGGGTCTTCATCCGAGAGTAACAGCCCAAAATCATTGGCTGAAAAACATGTAAAGTCTCTGTCAGGGTAATCCTGAGCAGGACAGGGCCACCAAGATGCCAGCCTGCGCCCAGGGATGTGCCTGCAGCCCAGCACACGAAGCACAGCAGTACTGTGCATGCTGGAGCCCAGAAAAAAGCTGGCAAGTGAGCTTCAGGGTACATGTTTTACCATATAGTTATCTAGGGAAAAAATCATCTGAAGCATGCCTACACAATGCCAAACTTGGAACTGACCACAACTGAAGGAAGAGCTTGGAGTCATGGCTGACAGCTCTCTGAAATCTTCAGTGCAACATGTAGCAGCAGACAAAGCAAGGTAGTAAAATGCTGGACATCACCAGGAAGGGTGCTGGGAACTGGTCTATAAAACCTAGGCACATCCACACTTTGAATACTCTGTGGTGGTGTGGTCTGCACTTCTCCAGAAAGACACAGTGGAGTTTGGAAAGATACAGAGAGGGACAACTTAAACGATGGAGCCTTGCTACGAAGGACTAAAGGAGCTGGGACTCCTCTGTTTGGGGAGGAGGCTGAAGGAGGACAGGATCGAAGCTTACAAGGTCTCAGAGGTGGTGAGAAAGTGTAGAAGTGCTGTTCACCAAATCCTGCTCCCTTGGGGCTGGGGTACACAGTGAGAGTGCTGATGATGATGCCTGGGGAGTGGCACCCCATCTTGGACCCACAGGGATGGCCCTGTCTTCTTGCTGCAAGAGGCCAGGACTATGCCTGGCTTTGCCCTAGGAAAGGTCCTTTTCCACCTTTCCAACAACCCCACACCACCACAGGCTGTATTGGCTGGCTGCTAAGTTTATAATGAGTCATCTCGTTGGCAGCTCTCTGCGGGGGAGGGACAAATTCCTGAGGCACCCTGCTCCTGCCTGGCTAACACTGCTGTTAGGATCCTACTAAGCAGGGAGCAGAAAAATCACTGAGGCTTGCCTTCTTTTTTTTTTTTTTAATAAAAAAAAAAATAGCAGCTATTTTCAAAGCAAATTCTAAAAGGATAATTTTAAAGCACTGAAAAATGAGCAGCTTGCCCCAGATCCATAGCTTGGGCGGGGAGAGGTGCTTCCTGAGACAGAGCAAGGGCAGGGCTGGAAACCTACACTGAAGCTCCCCCAGCCCAAAGGTCACAAAAAACCAGGTCTGCTCAAAAAGAGACCCCGAGTGCCATCAGATAAGGAGAGCAAAGAGAAACAAAAGCTTCAAGGAACCGATAGGAAAAGAAAAGCTGTGAGCTACTGAAAAGGAACTTGGGAATAAGCAGTTCCCTTTAAGGCTTTCCCCTTGCCTTTTTTTTATTTTTTTATAAGCAGGCTGGCTCACACTCAGGAGCAGGAAATGCAACGTTCCTTCCAACAGCATTATAGCCACGCATCCACATAAACATCCAGTCCCTCTCCAAAACCAAAAGCTGTGACCTGCCAGATCGTGTCCCATTGGCCAGCCAGGAACTGCATGAAAAGGTATTTCCTTTCATCTATGAGGAATTTGCAACTCACAGATGTCGCTGTGCTCCCACTCCTCTTCCCACAACTCCTGACCTTATATGGTTTATTAATGCTCACTATGACCCCTGTGACTGTTTAAACCCACCTAATCCTGGCTAGTAGTGATTAATTCAAGTAGGAGAGAGGAGCAGATACAGAAAGGGCAGCAGGCTCAGAGCTCGACAAGTATTTCACTTCCAAATGTGTTTTCCTACCTCTCGAGCCCCCAGATTTCTTCTGGGGTATCAAGGAAGGAGCATGAGGAGCTCAGCCCCTCACCTCAACTGGGCAGGAGGACTTGGACCTTGCTCCCCTCACCCCCCCCCACTGCTTTGTGCCAGCTGGGAAAACCCAGACAGGCACGGGGACAAGAGAATAAAGGAAAGATGGTGAAATGCCAGGAGCAAAGCCGGGGTGGCCCTGGCACGGCGGCATGGCGGACAGCTCCACCACAGACTCATGCTGTCCCATCTGGGCCTCAGGCACCCACTCACGGATCATCCGGCAGGCATTGTACACCATGGTGGAGGGCTTGAACTGCATTGTCTTCACCACGTTGCCAATGCTGATCTTCAGCAAGGGGGCAACCATGGTGGTGGCTGGGTTGTCCCCACTCCTGTGTCACCTGGTGGAGGAGACAGCTGGTTTAGCTCTGACTGCCATTCCCGCGTGGTCCCCTCCGATGTGCAGGGTCCTTCTTCTTCCTCCAGCAGCACCTCTGCTCCCCAAAAGCTGGGACCTGGCTTCTAGTGGCAAGCAAGGGCCACACCCCGCACTGGCAAGCTCACGAGGGGGTCCCACTTTCCAGCCCCGTGCTGACCCTGGGGTCTCTGGCCAGCATTGGGACCCTCATCTCCCCATCACAAGGTCCCAAATCCAATATTGCTCACCTGCAGAAGTGACAGTAGCTGGTACTTGTCAGAGATGCTGCCAGCAAGGAGGAAGTGAGCACATGGGAGCATGCGAGATAAGCTGGGAGAGCATGACAGAAGGGGTTATAATTAAACCTGCCATGACACAGAAGCCACAAGAGGAAAACCAAGCTTTGACCCAGAGCTGGTGGGGTCATGCCCATCAGGGACTCCAAGTCACCAGCGGATGATGCTGAGCTGGCAGCCTGAGCACAGATGGAACCAGAGGGACAGAAAAGCCTGGAGTTGCTCAGGGTGGCAAGATAAGGGCATCAGGCACTGAACTTGACCATTAAAAAAAATTACCTCTCATCACTCACACCGAGTACCACATTGGCACTTGGAGACTGGGGTCTATGGCAGCAGCTGCAGCACAAACCCAGGACAGGGGAGCCCATATGCAGGGCAATGCACAGGAGAGCAAGGGAGTCAGCTGCTGCAGCTCTTGCTGCAAGGATACACGAGAGCCGCACCACACTATCTGAAATGGGCCCCGAGCTGGGTCCAGCTTGAAGGATCAGCTTCCAGCTTGAAGGATTGCAAGGGCTCTGAAATACCAGGTTTAATAACACCTAATTATAATGACGATATTCTTACAGCAGAGCAAAATCAGAAAGAAAAACCAAAAGGAGGTTGTAAATAAGACACTCCCCACCCTTGCCTGCTGTGGCTTGTAGGGTGAGCCCTTTCCTTTGGGTTTATCCACTGTGCAGAAGCTTTCAGTGCTTTCCCAGGTTGCTGCATGCCCTGGGGTCCCTGCGCTGGGTCCTTCTCTCTGCCCTTCTCAGTATCCCCAGTACCTGGATGGCCCCAGCCTAGTTCTCCAGTAGTGACACCCCTTTTCCCTCCCTGAGAGCCTATTCATGGGGAAGGAGTCCCCTGCTCTGCCTTGACCCAGGCTTCCTTGTCCTTAAACCCCAGCTGGTAGGAAGACACAAGAGCACCAAATCTGCTTGTCCTCTTTTAGATTGATTTTCTCCTACCAGGCCTCCTATTATGGCTGTCAGGGAATGGTTACCAGCCATGTGCATCCTCAGCCTGACTCAGGAAGGTTCTTGGGCAAGGCTTGCTAGCAGCCTCCCTCACACCACAGCAGCAGATAGCAAGTCTGTGCATTCCTGCCTGGCACTGTCAGCTTTGGTCCCCTGTGGAAGGGGGTACACTGGTGTGGGATGCTTCCAACTGCAGACTCAAGCAGGCTAGGGGCAGGACCTTTGATGGATAAAAAGTTCCTGCATCCGATTTTGGGCAGGAGTGAGTCAGAACAAGGAGAGGTGGAGGGCAGGGGTCCTGCTCCTGCAGAGCCATAAAGCTGGGTGGGAGGCAGGGACAGAGGAGCTTGCTGCCTCCATTAGCACATGGAGCTGCTCCAGCTCCACATTCCTGAGCCGTTCGGCAATGTTTCTGTGGAGGCCCACAGCCCCCACTGGCTCTGCTGACAAGGAATGAAATGCATTTTGGGTCCAGAGCAAGGGAGACTGCTGGCAGTGGGAAGGAAGTAGTGGAGGCGCCTGTACGTGCCATTGCTGTCCACCCAAAAGCACCAGCAAAGCTGCAGAACCAAAGGGATGAGGAACACCCTGCCATAAAAAGGGCTTTTTGAATATTTCATACACAGTGGGACCTGCTGTTGTCCCAAAGCGGGGTCGTTTACCCAGTGTGCAGACGCCAATATACACACAGAGTAGAGGTATTATCTATTTATTTCATTTCTGCAGAGATGGGTGCTAGGTGGTAATCCACAAAGCTAGGAATATTTATGCAGTTCAAAACACAGAAATACACACCCTTAATTATAATTATTGGTTAGTACTTTATCTTAACAATTTCTATTGGTTAGTGCAGTCTCTCGCTTTCATTTAAAGTTACAAGGTCCTTTAACTGATGTGTGCATGCTCCAGCACCGGGGGGAGGGTAGTCCAATTCAGTCTCCAATTGAGTTGGTGGTCGCAATCTCCCACTGCCACCTTTACCTTTCCCCCAGTTACTGCAAATTTTTGTTGACTTTATGCCTTATCCAGCAGCTGTCTGGTTTTCAGCTGGTTTCAGCACCTCCTCTGGTGGGATGTTCCTTATTATCAGCCTTCTGTTCTTCTTCAAGGGTATATTCATTAGCAAGGTGTTTATTGTATATTATTACAATATTATTGTATTGTATTGGTATAACCAAGTGTCTAGTTTTACAGGGCCTTGTGACCTTTTTACAGCTCTTTATTCTTACTTAATGAGAGATTCTACCTTCTGAAATATATTTTACATTTTTAAAAGTACATTCTACTGTTACCAAAGACAGGCCTCTGCTTTGTTTATAACTATGTGCTAACTAAAATGTTGTCTGTTTCTGTGGGAAAGTAACAGAAGATCAGGAGAGGGCATTTTAAGGACCCAAAAGGGTACCGGTGGGCCTTTGGCATAGCTGCCTTGGAGACGGAGGAAGTTAAACAGTTGTCTACCTTGCCTGGTCTCTCGGAGGACCCTTCTGTTGTGGGGCTGTTGAGGGTCAAAGAACAACAGGTGCCGATCGCTACCACAACGGTGCATCATCAGCAATATCGCACTAACCGAGACTCTCTGATTCCCATCCATAAGCTGATTCGTCACCTAGAGGTTCGAGGAGTGATCAGCAAGACTCGCTCACCCTTTAACAGTCCCATATGGCCGGTGCGAAAATCTAATGCAGAGTGGAGGCTAACTGTAGACTATCGTGGCCTGAATGAAGTCACGCCACCGCTGAGCGCTGCCGTGCCGGACATGCTAGAACTGCAGTACGAACTGGAGTCCAAGGCAGCCCAGTGGTATGCCACAGCTGATATAGCCAATGCATTCTTCTCAGTCCCTTTGGCAGCAGAGTGCAGGCCACAGTTTGCTTTCACCTGGAGGGGCGTCCAATACACCTGGCATCGACTGCCCCAGGGGTGGAACACAGCCCCACCGTTTGCCATGGACTGGTCCAGACTGCACTGGAACAGGGGGAAGCTCCAGAACATCTGCAATACATTGATGACATCATTGTATGGGGCAACACAGCAGAAGAAGTTTTTGAGAAAGGGAGTAAAATAGTCCGAATCCTTCTGAAAGCTGGTTTTGCCATAAAACGAAGTAAGGTCAAGGGACCTGCGCAGGAGATCCAGTTCTCAGGAATAAAATGGCAAGATGGACGCTGTCAGATCCCAATGGATGTGATCAACAAAATAGCAGCTATGTCTCCACCAACTAGTAAAAAGGAAACACAAGCCTTCTTAGGCATTGTGGGCTTTTGGAGGGTGCATATCCCAGATTACACTCTGATTGTGAGCCCTCTGTATCAAGTGACCCAGAAGAAGAACGACTTTAAATGGGGTCCTGAGCAATGACAAGCTTTTGAACAAATCAAACAGGAAACAGTCCATGCAGTGGCCCTGGGGCCAGTCCGGGCAGGACCAGATGTTAAAAATGTGCTCTACACCCCAGCCGGGGAGAACGGCCCTTCCTGGAGACTCTGGCAGAAAGCACCAGGGGAGACCCGAGGTCGACCCCTAGGGTTTGGGAGTCGGGGATGCAGAGGATCCGAAGCCCGCTACACTCCAACGGAAAAAGAGATGTTGGCAGCATATGAAGGGGTTCGAGCTGCTTCGGAAGTGGTTGGCACAGAAGCACAGCTCCTCTTAGCACCTCGACTGGATGGTCAAAGAAAGGGTCCCCACCACACATCATGCAACTGATGCTACATGGAGTAAGTGGATTGCACTGATCACACAGCGAACTCGAATGGGAAACCCCAGTCGCCCAGGAATTCTGGAAGTGATCATGGACTGGCCAGAAGGCAAGGATTTTGGAATGTCGCCAGAGGAGGAGGTGACGTGTGCAGAAGAGGCCCCACCATATAATAAACTGCCAGAAAATGAGAAGAAATATGCCCTGTTCACTGATGGGTCCTGCCGCATTGTGGGAAAGCATGGAAAGTGGAAGGCTGCTGTGTGGAGTCCTACACGACGGGTTGCAGAAGCCAGTGAAGGACAAGGTGAATCGAGCCAGTTTGCAGAGGTGACAGCCATCCAGCTGGCTTTGGACGTTGCCGAGTGAGAAAAAGGGCCAGTACTTTATCTCTACACTCACTCGTGGAGGGTGGCAAATGCTCTGTGGGGGTGGCTACAGCAGTGGAAGCAGGGCAACTGGCAGCGCAGAGGCAAACCCATCTGGGCTGCCGAACTGTGGCAAGATATTGCTGCCCGGATAGAGAATCTGGTTGTGAAAGTACGCCACGTAGATGCCCGTGTACCAAAGAATCGGGCCACGGAGGAACATCAGAACAACCAGCAGGTGGATCGGGCTGCTAGGATTGGAGTGGCTCAGGTGGATCTGGACTGGCAACATAGGGGCGAACTATTCATAGCTCGGTGGGCCCATGACTCCTCAGGCCATCAAGGGAGAGATGCGACATATAGATGGGCTCGTGACCGAGGGGTGGACTTGACCATGGACACTATTGCACAGGTCATCCATGAATGTGAGACGTGCGCTGCAATCAAGCAAGCCAAGCGGTTAAAGCCTCTCTGGTATGGAGGGCGATGGCTGAAATATAAATCTGGGGAGGCCTGGCAGATTGATTATATCACACGGCCACAAACCCGTCAGGGCAAGCGCCCTGTGCTCACAATGGTGGAAGCAACCGCCGGATGGCTGGAAACATACCCTGTGCCCCATGCCACTGCCCGGAACACTATCCTGGGCCTTGAAAAGCAAGTCCTGTGGCGACATGGCACCCCAGAGAGAATTGAGTCAGACAACGGGACTCATTTCCAAAACAGCCTCGTAGACACCTGGGCCAAAGAGCATGGCATTGAGTGGGTACATCACATCCCCTGTCACGCACCAGCCTCTGGGAAGATGGAACGATACAATGGGCTGTTAAAAACTACACTGAGAGCAATGGGTGGTGGGACTTTAAACACTGGGATGCACATTTAGCAAAGGCTACCTGGCTAGTTAACACCAGGGGATCTACCAATCGGGCTGGCCCTGCCCCATCAAAACTTCCACGTACCGTAGAAGGGGATAAAGTCCCCGTAGTGCACATGAAGAATATGTCAGGGAAGACAGTCTGGGTCAGTCCTGCCTCGGGCCAAGGCAAACCCATCCGTGGGATTGCTTTTGCCCAAGGACCTGGGTGCGCTTGGTGGGTGATGCGGAAGGATGGGGAAGTCCGATGTGTACCTCATGGGGATCTCATTTTGGGTGAGAATAGCCAATGAATCAATTTGTGTGTTGTTGATTGCTAAGTAACCCTGCCACTGTATGTCCTCGTTACTATAATTGCTATCAGCTGTACTACAGTAAGAATCACCCAAATTAAGGACAGATGGACTTTGATGAAAAAAAACCAAAAAAAACCCAAAAAAAAGACGAGTAAGCCACAGCGGTGATGGGATCAGAACTGACCTCAGCAGCTGGTGCCCAGCAACTTCCTCAAGATCTACATCTTCAGCCCATGGACTGTGGGCATGAGCCACACCGGATACATCAGCCACAAGCTCCGAAAATACAGCATGCAACAGGCCAGCACCACCCAGCATCTCACCTGCCCTGAGAGACTGTCCTGACAGATGGAGCCCAAAGCCATGGATTAAATGAACTCACCGGACACTTTGGAGGGATGGCCCATAGACTAAGGGCATTATATCCGCATGAATATATATGTGTATATCTACATGACAGGGGAAAGTGGTGGCAATTCATTGGAACCTGTAAGATCTGGGCATGGCATAGATGGTATGGAATAAGGGGTGGATAATGTCCTGGTTCCAATGGGGATAGGGTTAATTCTCCCCAGGACACAGGTATTCCATGCCATGTGAGCCATGCCCACCCTGAGCTGCCAGGGGAGGGGGCAGGAAGTCGAGGGCTGGGGCGTCCCGGGTCCGGTCGGGGAGTGGCGGTTCCGTAATCGTGTTTGTATATTCCTCTGTCCGTGTTATTGTTGTTGTTTTCTTGTTCCCTTTGCTGTTCTGTTAAACTGCCTTTGTCTCAACCCACGAGTTTTGCCTTTTTCTTCCGATTCTTCCCGTATTGGGAAGGCCCGAGCCAGCGGCACGTGGTTCTTTGTTGCCGTCTGAGGCCAAACCACGACAGTTGCATGGCATGCAATTGCCATCTGCAATGACAGACTGTGTCAGGGACGCTGTCTGGTGAGCCTTGACTGTCAAACATGGGCAAGCAGCAGCAGCAGGGCCCAGCAGCCCCACAGGGAGGGCAGGCTGTGGGCAGTGGGCAGAGCATCCCTGCAGTGGGAGTTAGGGGTGGAAGGAGATTGTGGGGGGAAGCATGGTCCCAGCCTTTGGGATACCCATTTCCAGGGAGCATGTATAGGAGCAGGGAATGTCGGACCGATGGCACTGACAGCCCAGCAGGCAAGACGGGGCTGGGACACAGGAGGCTGAACCGTGACAATGCTGTCCTCAGGGCCACCTCCCTCTCCTGCATCGCCTGTGTCCCCTGCAGCCTCCCTGGCAGGACAGAGGCCAAGAAGGCTTGTGCTGCCCCAGGCACCTTCCTGGCTGTGTCTGTTCACATGTCCCTGCAGCCACCCATCCCTGCAGCCATCAGTCCTGGTGGGGCTCAAATTCCCTCACCCCTCCCCAGCATCAAGGAAGCACTCTTCACCAGCTGCTGGGGAGTCAGTTGCCATGGGGATGTCAGATTGTTATAGGGACACTGTTGCCGTGGTTATGCAGTTGCTGTGCCTGGCAGAGGTAGGAATGGAGCATAAGGAAGGCTGTTTGCATTGGGAGAGGGGTAGGAGTCACAGGGACCCCAGTTCTCTGGAGTGGGGGAAAGGCAGAGTCCAGCCTTCGCCCCAAGCGCATCCCCGTGGGGCCGAGGCTGGAGACCATGGGGAACGCACTGGCAATGCTCACCCAGCCCCATAGGGATGGACGGGTTGGTGTTCCTGACCCTGCAATGAAGGGTAGGTAGCTGAGGGGACCTGGGGTCTCCCATGGGGTGTCCCAGCACACTATCAGTGAGGTTTGGTGGGAGAGACAGTGCCGCACACCCTGTGCTGGGTGTCCCACAGGAGAGGGCAGCTTCACCAGGACAGGAGTAAATAAAGAGTGAGGGGACCGTGGGGTGGATCAGAAAAAAGGACAGACGGGAACTGAGAATTTTAGTCCTATTTCAAGTAGGACTCGGGAACATTCCCAAATGGCGTTACAAGCGCCTTTAAGACAAACAGTAGGGGTCGACAATGCACCAGTTTTTGTACATGTCCCATTTACCACTTCTGACCTGTTACATGGGAAACAGTCTGTAGGGTCATACCAAGAGAATCCTGAAGAGATGTATCGGCTTTTAGAAACTATTATGCTAACTCACAACCCCAACTGGGGAGATACGCAGACTCTACTGAATACCTTTTTTACTGCAGAGGAAAGGAGAATGGTATTAGACAAGGTGAAAGAAGAGTGAGGAAAAAGGAATAGACAGGAGGAACCTAATCAGTACTTGCCTTTGAAGGTAGACCCAGAATGGGATCCAAACTTTGGATTACGGAAAGCTAAGTTAAAGCAATACCAGACTCTGAGGAACATCAGAACAATCAGCAAGTGGATCAGGCTGCAAAGATTTTCCAGACAGATTTGGACTGGGAACATAAAGGTGAACTGTTTTTAGCTCGGTGGGCCCATGACACTTCAGGCCATCAAGGAAGGGATGCAACATACAAATGGGCCCGTGACCGAGGGGTGGATTTAACCATGGACACTATTGCACAGGTTATCCACAACTGTGAAACATGCGCCGAAATCGAGCAAGCTAAAAGGTTAAAACCTTTGTGGTATGGGGGATGACGGCTGAAATATAAGTATGGGGAGGCCTGGCAAACTGACTACATCACACTCCCTCAAACCCACCAGGGTAAGTGCTATCTGCTTGCTATGGTAGAAGGAAGCACCGGATGGTTGGAAACCTACGCCGTGCCCCATGCTGCTGCCCAGAATACCATCCTGGGCCTTGAAAGGCAAGTCTCGTGGCGACACGGTACTCCAGAAGGAACTGAGTCAGACAGTGGGACTCATTTCAAAAACAGTCTTATAAGTAATTGGGCAAAAGAACATGGCATTGAGTGGGTATAGCAGATCCCCTGTCATGCACCAGCTTCTGGGAAAATTGAACGGTACAATGGACTATTAAAAACCACCCTGAAAGCAATGGGGGGTGGATCCTTCAAAAATTGGGACAAGCCTTTAGCACAAGCTACCTGGTTAGTTAACACCAGGGGATCCATCAATCGAGCTGGTCCTGCTCAGTCAGACCTTTTACATGCAGTAGAAGGGGATAAAGTCCCTGTGGTGCATGAAAGGGATATGTTAGGGAAAACCGTTTGGGCTTTTCCTGCCTCAGGCAAAGGCAAACCCATTTGTGGGACTGTGTTTGCTCAAGGGCCTGGATGTACTTGGTGGGTGATGCTGGAGAATGGAGAAGCTCAATGTGTGCCTCAAGGAAATTTGACCCTGGGTGAGAATACTCAGTTCTGAGTCTGCTAGGATAGATGAGACTCTGCACTTATGAACTAAATGGACTTAATGAACTCTTGTGTATAGAGACAAATCATACATGACTGATCTCTATATATCTGTATATGTATATATTTGATGGATAAGAAGTATTAGTGATCTGAGCATGATGCCAATGGTATGGACTAAGGGGTGGAATGTCCTGGTTCGGGGTGGAGCAGAGCCCACTTTCTGTTCAGGGAGAGAGGCTCTTGCTCACACTTGTTGCTGTGGCAACCAGGGTCAGCTGACCTGGCTGTTTACCCCATGGAGGGGTCCCACCTGTGGGGAGGAGTGGACAGGTCAGGTGACCCAAGCTGACCAATCGGGTATTCCAGCCCATCTGCCCTGCTCAGGATAAAAGCTGAGGGAGGAAAGGCATCAGGCTGGCTCTTCTTCAGTGGACTGCTTCTCTGATGTCTCTCTTTCTTCAGTGATTGACAGCTGAGGAGGGCCCTGTCAGCTCATCTGCCTTTTGATCCCGGTCAGGGTGTTCCAGTTCCCATTTGTCACTGAGCCCAGTCTGGAACTTTCCCAGTGCCTGCCAGTGACATCTTCCTAGGAACTTGATCCTGTTTTGTATATATTTACTTATATTGTGTTTGTTTCCTTATCTTATATCCTTTTTTTATTTTATTATTGATTTTTCATTTAAGTAGTTCAGGTTTTTCTAAACTCATAACTTACTTTATCTCTCTTCTTCCTCTCCTTGGAGCGAGAGGTAGGGGAGAGCATCTGTCATCTTGTCACTGGCCAACCCGGCCCAAACCATGACACAGAGAAAGGGCTGGAGCATGAAATCTCAGGGGGAGGGGGGCAGTGGGTGCAGGTCCTCCTGACATGTTTCCATGCTAGGCTGGCTCCTCATGGCCATTGCCCCCTGCACAGCCTAGAGGGTTGGGCAGCAAAGTCCTGAATCTGCTGCCACTGTTGTAACCCTTGCCACCTCACCCCTGCTCCTGCCCACTCTGCTCTGACCTGCTGGGGCCCAGCTTCCAAGCAGCAGGTTTAATTAGATTGCAATCCTATTATGGTGCTGCCTGCTTGCAGTTGCTAATCCTATTAGGCATCCAGTAAATCTTCCTGCGCTTGGGCTCTGTCCCCAGAGTTCAGGGAGGTGGGGCTGCTGGTGAGTGGCTCTGCTGAGTCAGGATGTGACTGCCGGGATGTAGAGCTTTGCCTGTGGACTCACCACAAAGATCCCTGTGGAGTTGGGAAGAGCCTGGGGGGTTGGCGCAGTCCCCTGCAGGGGTGAGAAGGAGCAGTGGGTTTTCCTCTCTCCTTTCTGGTCCATCTTGCCCCCTCTGAGCTGAAGGGACAGTGTGGAAATGCCCTGTCCTTGAGCCACGTGCACAGCTCGGGTGTTTGCTGCCACCACACCACGGTCATCACTGGCTCAGGTGGGTGCTGAGCCTGTGGGTCTGACCCTGGGGGGGGGCAATGAGGAACAGAGGCTGAGACAGGGTTGCCCCAACCAGATATGGGGGGTACAGGCCATGCAATGCCCCCTCCCGCTGATACTCAGTGTCCTGCAGAGACAGGGCCGTTGCTCATGGCTGGTGGCACTGACAGGGACACAGGGTTGCCACTCCACTGCTCCTGGGTGGGTGCACCCATGTGTGAGGCACCACGGGGGGCTGATCCAGGCAGAGGGGTGACATGAATGGGGCTGTGGCCCTTACAGACAGTGCACTCAGCCCCGTGCATTGCCACAGCAGGCAGCACCAGGACTACTCCCCACTGGCAGCTTCCCCCAGGGCTACAGGCTCCCTACTGTCCTGCCAACTTGAGGAGGACCCTGGCTGCCCTGGCACAGCATGTCTCCACATGGATCAGGCATTACAGCCATCCCACGAGAGCTCAGTACCACGGTGAAGTTCTCCCAGCTCTGCAGTCTGCCCTGCAGTGAGACAAAAGGCTGGAGCCCCTGCTCCCCCACCTTGTCAGCCACTTTGCTCCATCCTGGAGTTGCGTCAGCCCCAGAGAAGCCCACCACAGAGCAGAAGCTCTTGCCATAGGACCCTGAGCAAGAGCAGTTGCCATTCCCCGCTCTGTATCCAGCCATGTCCCCTGAGCACTTCCATAGCCCTGCAAAGAGGAGTGTGCGGCCCCAGCTCAGCCTCGAGCCCCCCAGCTCTGTACCGAACTGAGCCACAGCAACTCCTGGAGACAAGTTCAACAAGGCTGTAATTGTAAGAACGGGGCAGCACAGGTGGCTGTGCGCTCACCTGGAAGAGTCCTGGTGCTCCCAGGATGGGTGGCTGGTAAAGAGAGCGGGTGCTGGGCCTTGTGGGGCTGCTGTCTGTGACAGAGGAGTCCAGGCTGCCAACAGCATCAGCTGGTACAAATGCTGTTGATGGAGGCCATCGCTGTGTCGACAAGCCCCAGCTCCTCCTGTTCATTGATGCAGAGCTGGTACCTGCAGCCCTTGCGCCGGGGCAGGGGTCCCAGGCGCCCATTGGGTTTGGCACGGGGCGGCAGCAGGAAGCCAACGCTGCTGGCGATGAGCAGGTGCCAGATGCTGTGGATGTAGAAGTAGTTCTCCTTTGTCTCCACAAAGGCATAGAGCAGCACAGCGGCTGCTGCAATCAGCACTCCCGGGCACAGGTAGAAAGCCCAGCGCTTCCAGGTCGGCGGGTAGCAGTGGCGGCGCCGGATGGTGCGAGCTGTCTGAAGTGGGGAAAGCGGGGGGCTGGAAGAGGCAGCCCTCGCAGGGATGGGTGCGGGCCCTCTGCTGTGGTGCTATGTCCCCCATGAGCCAGGGAAGGTCGTTCATGGGGAAGGGTGAAGGCAGCAGAGGGGAGATGCTGGCAGGGGAGTGGGGCTGGACAGGATGCAGAGCACGGCTGGGATGGGGATGTAAGGGGATGGGTGGGGACAGCATCTCCTTACCCAGGCGATGGCCATGATCCCTAAGGCAAAGAGGCTGGGCCCCAGCAGGTTCCAGAGCCCGTGGCGGTCCATCTGCAGAGCCATGGAGAGCAGCATGGCCCCCAGCAGGTACAGCACCTATGGGGCAATGGGGCACATGTCAGGATGGGTCTCTTCCCTAGCCATCCCGCATGCCCCCTTCCCCCATTTGCCTGCTTGACCACAGGCTGGAGCCGGGCCATGGCGATGACGGTGACCCAGACAGACATAAGGGAGCCCAGGAAGTCGCAGAACTGCAGCACATCGTACTCCATGATGCAGAACACTACGATGCCAGGCTGGTCACAGGCGTGGTAAAACTGGGGTGGGGGGAAAGGGTGTGAGAGCTGCCCCACACAGCACCGGCCCATCACCTGCCCCCCGACCCTGCACTCACAGTGGAGAAGAACATGGTGAAGATGTAGATGGCAGCTTCTAGGAGGCAGTGGCTGCGGATGGCAATGGCCACAGGAGGCACAAACATGACATTGCTGAGGCACAGCAGCAGCGTGGAGAGGAGCTGGAAGCCATAAGAGAAAGCCTCGGCATTGTCCGTGCAGCCCCAGCCATTCCAGCCTGCGGCCAGGGAGAGCCACTGTTACCCCTGCAGCACCCACCAGTGGCTGAGGAGGGAGCAGGGAAGACCCTCTCCAGCACCCTGTGTAAAGCCGGCGCAGGAGGACTAAGGGGGTACGCAACCCCTGGGGAGGAGGGGAGGATGCCAGGGGGGTCCCTGGGTGCAGCGGGCACTGTGGGTGCCTGGGGAAGCTCTCACCAGCTTTGCACTCGCAGACAGCATACAGGTAGTTGTTGGTGCGCAGCAGCTTGCACTGGCCATAGATGCCACAGTCATTGATGCAGGGCGAGAGGTAGGCACGCAGGTACACCTCAGCCGTCACATTGGTGCAAGGCTCGAACCTGCAGCACAGGAGAAGGGGGTCAGCCTTTGCCCTGCACCCCTCAAGCAGCTCCCACCTCCAACAGAGGCACCCACCACACCCAGACGTTGCTGTCTATGGGAGACCCAGGGACTCAGCAAGCGCAGAAATGAGCTGCTTTGGTGCTACACATGGCAGCTCAGAGCTGGTCCCCAAGGATCTTTGCACTGCAATTGTCTGTGCCAGGCTGGGTGAGCAGGAGGAACGCAGCTGTGCTTAGACCCACTTTGCCTTTAGCAATGCTATTGGCTCCTATTTTGTTTGGATTTTGCTGTGCAAACACCGTGCCTTGCAATGCCCATGTGTGACCATGTCATGGAGGGACCAACTGCAACTGGCAATTCAGCGTGAACTAGAAACGCAGCAGAGGAGTCAGAGCAGGCACACCACCTCCGCTGCCCCACACCTCCCATGCACACAGCTCTGGGCACACCTAGCACCTTGACAGCCTCCAGCACGCAGGAGCACAGACAGGCCCACATCCAGACAGCATGTGCCAAGTGCTGCCTGTGCACACATAGGCACACATACATGGGGCATGTCTGCACGTGTCTGCTGTTCCTGCATGTGTTCACACAGCCAAATCTGCACACACAAAGAATACACGCAGCCCTGTCTGCTTGCACAAACCTGAATTTGCACGCAGTGCTGTCTGCATGCATGCACTGAACACACACAGAGCCCCATTTGCACGGCAGAGCCCCCCATGGACTCACATGCACAGACACACGCACACAACAATCCCTCCTCCGTAGGGCTCTCAGACAGACACACAAGCCAAGAGCAGAGGTACAGGCATGGGACCAGTCCCTGGAGATGCTGAGTGGAGCAGGGACACAGCAGCCTGACCAGAGCTGCCCCCTCATACACACAGCCAAGCCTTGTCCTCGCAGTGACAGCCCAGTCCCCTCCTGGGCATGAGTACAGATGGGCACTGCTGCAGAGACAGACAGGCACCAACAGATGCGCAGCATTCACAAGCTGACAGGTGCTTCCTAACCAAGAGACAGAGGGAAGAGACGTGGGGACCCACAGATGGTCAGGGAGGTGCAAGCTAGAGCCATCCGTGCCCACACAGGCACTCACATGGTGACACACAGCCCGCAAAGCCATGTGAGCAGTGACATGCTGGGCAGGGACCAGGTACATCCATGGACCCACAGCACACATGGATGCAGGCCATGGTGGGGACGTCCCCTCTGGGCACACAGGGAGGGGACATGCTGGGGCTCTTACCCATGCTCTGTGGCACAGAGCAAGCGCAGGCTCAGGTACCAGCTGCCCGTCTGGGGGTAGGGAATCCGCAGGCGGCTGAGGCTGGCCGTGGCATTGACAGAGAGCAGGAAGCCTGCCAGGGACTCTGCAGGCAGGGAAAGCTCCAGGTGAGCAAGGCAGGGGGCAGCCCCTTCCCCTGGGCAGAGCTAGGATAGGGCACCCCGTGCCAGGCTCCAGGGACAGATGCACCCATGGTCTCTGCCTTCTCCCACCCAGCCTCTCACTGGACACATGGGGGGGGGGGGTGACCCCCACGGCCGTGGCAGGATGGACATGCACAGCCCAGCCTACCCGCCTCACAGGTGACCGATGCATTGTCACTGGACATCAGCGGGACTTCATGGTTCAGACACCCAAACACTGTTGCATTCTCGCCACACAGGGAGCTCTGACAGCAGAGGAGGAGATGGCCTTAAACCAGTGCTGGGGATGTCCCCTGCTCTGACAGCACCCGGCTTGTGGTACACCACCTAGCAGGTGCCCTAGCCCACTGCCCATCACCTAAGAACACCCCAAATCCAGGCCATCATCCTGCCTTTAGAGCACCCTAATCTGTGCTCTATCACCCAAGAGCTCCCAAACCATGGCCCATGACCCAAGAGCACCCCAAATCCTGTCCCTCGCCTTGCTGCAGCCCTGATATCACCCATCTCCCAGCCCGTCCCCCCCCCGCGCTGCCCTGCCCCGTCTGGGGCATGGCGTGGCCACCTCACCACATTTAGCCGCAGCTCCAGGTTGAGCACTCCACCACTATCCAGCACCGGTAGGAGGTTGATGACGAAGACAGCGGGGCGGTCAGGTGGCACTGACACGTTGGGCCCAAAGAAGATGTAGAAGTGGACGGAAAAGGTGTCCAGCTCATTGCGTAGTGTGGGGCGGACTGGCCAGCACAGCTCACTGGCAGGCGAGATGGTGGGGATGGGGACCGGGTGCTTCGTGCCATTGGGACTGGTGGGCAGAGGGCTGTCTCCCAGCACCAGCTCACCCACAGAGCCGAAGGAGTGGGGCATGTTCATGGAGGTGCTGGAGGGCAGGAAGGGTGGACGGGCCAGGCTGGGTCGGGAGCAGTCTGCAGGGCAGAGCCATCAGCCTGGGCACCACACAGCCACTCCAGCCCCCTCTTAGCTCCCATCTCCCCTTCTTGCCCACCACTCACCTGCATCTGCAGCCCAGCCCCAACCCAGTGTCCCCATCCCAGCAGAGCTGGGTATCACCCTGCACCCAGATGGGGCCAGACCCTGCAGGCATCCTTTGCCCCTCCACCAGTTGCCCAAGCAGAGTCAAGACCATGCCCCCCACCCGGACCTCCCCATGCACCCTCACCTGTGAGCTGCACGGTGACCTGGAAGGAGACAGTGCCTGGCACCCCAGGGTGTTTCTCCACCAGCACGTAGTACCAGTGCTGCCAGAAGGGCAGGTCCAGTACCAGCTGGCAGGGAGCGTGCTCCTGGCAGTCCAGCGCTGTGGAGTTGTGCATGGGGGGAGCTTTGGCCCGCACGCGCAGCCAGAGTGGGCAACCCTCAGCCCCGCGGCACTGCAGTACCTCCACCAGCACACGTGATGTGTAGCTGGGCACGAACACCCTGGGGACAGCAGTGTCAGGTCCTGCCCCTCAGTGCAGAGGGGCTGGGGAGGCAAGACAGAGGGATAGGGCACCCTAAGCTCCCTACCCTGGGGATGCCTCCTCCTTAGGAGACCCCCTCACACTCACTTGTAGAGGCAGGAGTGGTTGTGGGGGGCCATGCTCTGCTTGGTGAAGTAACCAGGGTACAGCACGGCAATGTTCACCATGCGCTGCACGATGAGCTGTGGCTGGAAGAGATACTGGCACTCCTCGTAGAGCCCCTGCACCAGCAGGACAGTCAGCATGGAGCAGGGGGAGAATGGCCGCACAGAGCCACCAATCCCCAGCTGCTGACCCCACACTGCAGCAAGGGGCTGGGGTGCAGTCTGCCCAGGTGCCCTCCATCCAGATGTGCCCAGGACCCCCACCAAGAGATGTGGTAGTCCTCTTGCCCCCCATGTGCCCCACTTGGGACACCTGCCCTGGGCACTGCCAGCCCAGGACAGTCAGGCCCCAGCAGAGCCCTGCAGCAAGCCCTGCCACTCCACAGTCCCCCCCAAACCCTTCACCTTGACAGAGATCTTGCCCTCATCTTTGGGCAGGTGGGCAGCCAGGAACCAGTCCCCAGGCAGCGGGCTGGTGACATTGAACACCTCTGTGGTGCGGTTGGGCAGGGTCCAGGTGAGGGTCAGTGTGAAGGAGCCAGGGACAGCTGTGTCCCTGGGGAAGTGCGTGTGCAGCGGGTTAATGACGGAGGGAGCTCCTGAGCGGAAATACCTGCAAGAAAGACAGCAATTAGCAGGGTGAAGGGTGGGCATCATGGCAAAGTCAGCCTGCCCTACATGTGGAGGTCTGTCCTCCATGCGATTAGGAAGCTCAAAGACATGATGGGGAAGTCATCTGTAAGCTGGGACCTTGCTGGAGATTGTCAGCTTCCTTGGGTGGGTGTTCAAGAAAAACTGTTCATGTATGAAATGCACAAAAGAGTGGAGCCTGCAACTGTCCTGGGAAGATGAATCATGGGGAGTGAGTGTGCGTACGCACGCGCGTGTGTGTGAATATATGTGCATATATGCATGTGTGTGCATGCATCTGTGCACACATGTGTACCTGCATATATGTGCATGTGTATGTATGAGTGCCCCTCTGTATGTGTGCATGCATGTACATACATGCACATGTGCATGTGCAAGAAGCAGACAAGAGCAGGCAGGCTCCAAGGCAAGTCCAGGCAGGGGGCAGCAGGGGCAGGCAGAGGCAGGAAGGAAACAGACAGGGCAGGCTGCTTACTCACACGGTGATGCTATGGTCTGGGCATTGGTCCCCAAAGGTGCCACCCTGCTCCTTGAAGGTGATGAGGTTCCAGACAGCGATGACTGTATCCTCAGGGATGTGGAAGTGGAAGAGCTCAATGCTGGCAAAGGAGCGGAAGGGGCTGAGCTTGCGTGGTGTGCAGGTGAAATAGTCAGTCACGAAGAGCCCATCTGTGGAGGAGACCCAAGGGGCTCTCAGCAGGATGGGGGGCTCTGGGGGTGCAGCACCCCTCCCAGACCAGGCCCACCCAGGATCTGAACATGCCCCAAAACCAGCAACCCAGAGGCAGGAGGGGCTGGGGCTGTGACATTTCAGTGTGTCCCCAGGGATGATGTCAGCGGTCCCAGCTGCATCTCCCAGCCCTGGCACAGTCTGCATCATCATGCCTGATTCAACATTGCCTCAAGCCCAATTCCTGGAGCTGTGGGCACTCATCCTCTGGAGCCTGAGGAGCCTCAGGCTCTGCCCAGGTACAGCCCACCTCTTTCAACTCATTGTCCTCTTCAGTGAGGACCTGCTCCCTGCATTTTACCTGTAATAAAGGGCCATTCCTCATGGCTCCAGCTCTGCCCCAACAGGTCAGCTCCCACAGGGACACACAGATTTCCCCCTTCTCTCTGCCTGCCGAGGAGGCTCAGCACAGAGCCCATTACAAACCACAGAGTCACACCCTAGAGACACAAGAAGAAGGAGCAAGCAGTGCACTTCCTGCAGAGCCCCCCAGCTCTCCTGTGGTTTGCAGAGGAGAAATGGTGCACATATATGTGCACATATGCACACATAGGTGCTGTCTGCATGCACGGCAAAGTGGAGGCGTGCACACCCACATGCATGGGTGCATGTGGCTGTGCACAGCCCCATACCTGCAAGACACTTCCTGCAAGCCCACAGCACTCACTGGGGCCATATCTCCCTGCCCAACTGTCCAACAGTTTGATTTCTAGGGATTTCCAGGAGCTCCAGCAGCAGAGAGGCAGACACTTCCTTGGCACAGCAGAGACAAGGGAGAACTGGTCTCCAGACAGCAGCTGTAACTTCACCCTACCATTGCCGCACTTCCCCACTTCCCCAGTGCCAGCTTGGGAGACCCATCCATTATTCCCTAGAGATGCACCAAGGATGAGATGCACCTCCCTACAAGCTGCTGGCAAGAGGGATGACAGCAGAGGATGGTCTGGGAGCAGGGCTGTGCCCAGGAGGATTCATCTAGTGGGGAGTGGGATAGCTGAGAAGGGCTGCTTTGCACAGTGTGCACCTGGCTGGGAATGCGTGCGTGTGCATGTGTGTTTCTGCTGCGTGCGTGCAGCCCCAGCTGGCTGTACACTAACACTCATCTGCTTTCTTGCCTGGAACAAAGACAGCTCTCCCTCCCCTTTGCTGCCAGACAACACAAGCCAGGCATGAAATAACTGTCTCAGTGCAAGAGCACCCGATCACAATTTCCACACCATGAACCACCAAGCCATTCCACAGCTCCCCTCCCCACGTGGGGACAGTGACCTGGCAGAGGACCCCAGGGAGGGGGGGATGTTGAACGCAATTCCAGGAGATGGCATGGGGGAAAGCACTTGGAGCCTTCTGGTCCCAGTGTGGTTCCCCATGCCCGCTCACCTGGGGCAAAGCAAGGGAAGCCAGCTGGAGGCAGAGGGGTCAGACTGAAGCCCCGTGGCAGTGTGGCCAGGGCACAGGGGAAGGTGCTGGAGGACGGAGGGGGATTTCCTATACATAGAGGGGAGAAAGCAAGTGCCCCTCTGCTCCAGGCCAGCAGCCGAAGCCGGGGGACCACCCCGCGCCGGGACCGCAGCCCCAGGTCGCGGCCGGTGGACAGCACCGCGGACAGCTCCCGCGGTTGCCCCACCGCTGCCCTATAGGGGTCCCTGCCCTGCAGCCCGGCCCCGCGGCACGGGCAGCCCCCGGCCAGCTGCCCCCCTCCCCAGGAGATCCCTCACCCTCGTGTAGCCCCCCCGCAGTCCCATCACCAAGCCAGCTCCCGTGCCCCATAGCATGCTCATCGCCTCACATAGTCCCGCCGGAGTGTTCTCCGCACATCCCAGTGCCTCGCTGCACGCACATCCCCCTCTCTGCAGGCTGTCCATCTCTGCTGCCCCACTGTATGCACACAGCCCTCTGCCCTGGGGACCCGCTGCATCTGCAGCCTCCCGGACCCACTGCCCGTGCACCTGCCCGCCCCCCCCCCGGGTGTTCCATTGCATGTGCACTGCCTGCGTCCTCCTGGCACACATACCTCTGTGCCCACTGCATGGGTACCCCATGACCCACAACATGCTTATAGTCATGCCCCACTGCACGTACATCCTTGTGCCCCATTGCATAAGCATCTGGTACCCTCTGCACATGCATCTCCATGGCCCATTATGCAAACAACCCATTGCACCCATATCTCTGTTTCCCATTGCACATGCACCTCGCGCCCCATTGCGCACACACCACACCCAACTGGGCACACCTCTGTGCCTTGTTGCATATGTGTCCCAAACCCCATTGCATGTGCACCCCATACCTTGTTGCACAGACTCACTATGTCCCATTGCATGTGCATCCTGCATCCCATAGCAGGCAGACACTGTACCCCACTGTACACACACCCCTATGCTCCATTCTCACCCACCCCCTGCTCCATTGCATGCACATCCCACATCCCATTGCTTGTGTACCTCATACCCAATCGAAAGCACATCCCTGTGCCCCACTGCACACTCCCCCCACGCCCCACAGCATGCAGACACCCACCCCATGGCATATGCAGCCTGCACCCCATTGCGTTTGTACCTCATTCCCATTGCACAAGCACTCCTGTGCCCCATTGTACATGCACTCTCTGCCCCATTGATCATGCACCCCAAGCTCCGTTGCATGTGCACTCCTGCACACCCCATCCCGTAGTCGTCCCTGTGCCCCGTCGCATATGGGCCCCACACCCGTTGCACGCACACACACACACACCCGCGCCCTCGGCCCCGCGGCACTCACCGGCGGGCGGCGGCAGGAGGCGGAGCGGCAGGAGCAGCAGGGAGAGGCGGAGGAGGGGGGCGAGCAGCCGCCGCTGCCTGCCGTCCCGCCGGTCCATGCCACCGCGCCGGCTTCCGTGGGGCGCGCGCTGGCAGCAGCCCCGCCGCGCACCGGCAGCAGCCCCGCCGCGCACCGGCGCCCATGACGTCATCCGCCCCGCCCCTGCGAGACCATTGGCCCCGACATGCGACACTCGCCGGCGTCAGCGCCCCGTTCTTCCCGGGGTGGTCCCGCCGCTGCTCGGGGCACCGGGGGACAGGCACACGGGCAGGGACGGGGATACGGGCTGGGGGACAGGGACCTAGGGCTGGGGACAAGGATATAGGCTGGGGACAGAGACACGGTCTGGGGGAGGGATACAGGGCTTGGGGACAGGGACACAGGCTGGAGGACAGAGACCTGGGGCTCGGGACAAGGATACAGGCTGGGGACAGGGATATGGACTGGGGGACAGTGGCACAAGCTGAGGCCAGGGACATAGGGCTGAGGAACAGGGGACATGGAGTTGGGATGCGGGTAGCCATGGGGCCAGGCTACAAGGGGGGCACGGGACATAGGTGAAAGGGGCTGTGGGGCTGGGATGTAGGGGGACAAGGGGGCTACAACGCTGTGGGCAAATGGGGTGTTCTGTGGAGAGTGGATGGGAGGCAGTGAGGGCTACCTATGGGGGCTGTTTAATGGGGCTGCATGGTTTTCAAACAGCAGCTACCATCTTATTATAATAAATTAGAATATTTATCTTATAGAAGTGTCTGGGAGAGGTGGTTTGGGCACCGCCTGCAGGGATGAGGGCATCCTGACTGGAAACGATCTCAACGCACTTCCCCAAACTCCCCTGACATCTTCCCCGAAGTCCCCTGAGATCACCATCCTCCTTGGCCATGGCAGAGGCAGGTGGGTGACTCGTGGGCACAGCCCCACTCCTGGGAGTGCTCTGCCTTGCGCCAGCCCTGCTCCCATCCCATGCCCCCATCACAGAGCACCCTAGGAGCTGTGCAGGGAAGCAGCTGCCCCTGGCAGTTCAGCCCGACTGCTCAGCAGCCTCCCCAGATCACAGTCCCCCTCCAGGCATGGCTGGGGGTCCCCTCCCCAGTGCAGACCTCCCAGGTAGGCAGCTCTGCCCTTGGCATGGCTCCAGGGCGGGTGGCTCTGGTACAGAGACTGTATGAGGCCTGTGGTCCTTCCAGGAGCAACCTGGTCCTTCTCTCCTTGGGAAGGGAACAGGGGAGCCTGTCCTCCCCAAGATACTCCCCAAAGGCTCCAGGGTCCCACTGGAGCTCCATGGGACAAAGACCCATTCCCTGTGAGCGACACTGCTGGCTATGGGTACCCATAGGGGTGCTGGGCTAGGTGGGACCCTCATAGGGACCCTGCAGCTGCCCCGGGGGGAGGAAGAGGCACCAGAGACAGGGCAAGAGGGGGGTCCCTGGGGCCAAGCTGGCGTGGGGTCACATGGGAAGGGCAGGGTGAGCTGGGGGGACTGGAACAGTCCTACATTCCCCAACCCTTCAGGAGCTGCCCTGTGGCCCAGCATCCCCCAGGTACGCAGGATGACCCATGACTGTGCAGCCCCCAGGCACCCTACTGCCTCCTGGGGCACGGCAGACCCCTCCATCACAAGTCACGGCCACGGCGGTTCCCTGCAAACCAGGTGGCTCCGGCCACGCAGCACCAGGGCCAGGCGGGCCACGGAGGGCGTTTCCCCTCTGACCGGCCTGGGGGCGAGAAGGGGGAGACAATGCCCACGCCTGCCCGCCCCCCGGTGTGGTCCGGTCCCGATGGCTCCCCCAGTGCCGGTCCCGGACCAGTCCGGTCCCTATCCGGACCGTCCCGGTGCCGTCCCGGGGCCCGCAGCTCCCTCTGGTCCCGGTCCGGTCCCCACGGATCTCCCTGGTCCCGGGAAGATCCGCGTGGCTCCCCTCCGTCCCGATGTGGGCCTCTCCCTGCGGCTCCCCCTGGGCTTGTTCCGCTCCACGCGGCTCTCCCTGATCCGACACGGTCCCGGCATGGTCCCCCGGGCTCCCGCGGGTCCGGTCCCGGTCCGATCCCGTGGCAGCCCCGAACCGTTCCCTTTCTCGGTCTTGGTCACACTCCCTCGCGGCGCCCCCCGCTCTCGGTCCCGATCCTGCTCCAGTCCCCGCGGTTCGCCCGGGTCCCGGCGGCGGAAGCGTGTGCGCTCCCGCCGGACTCCAGGGGAACGGTAGTATTCCGCGGCACTCTGCCGGCGGCGCCGCTCTGGTCCCGCTCCGTGCCCGGGTGCTGATTGGTGCGCATCGCTAGCTGCGCGACGCGGCGGTAGTTCCGGTGGCGGCGCCCTTCTCGCGCGGGCACCGGCTGGTGACTGTCCCCGCCCCGCCCCCGCTTCCCGGCCCGGCCTCTCCCTCTGTGCCCCCAGCCCAGTACCAGCGCCCCCGGGGGCCATGGAGTTCCCGGCCGCTCTCTTCCCCTCCTACTTCCCCTCTTCCCCTCCTACTAACTCTCATTAGGTTATACAGAGAGAAAATTAGGAAGGCAAAAGCCCAGCTGGAGCTCAACTTGGCCACTAACATTAAGGACAACAAAAAAAGCTTTTATAAATACATCAACAGAAAGAGAGCCAGGGGGAATCTCCATCCCTTACTGGATGCCGGGGGGGAAAGCTGCAACCAAGGACGAGGTGAAGGCTGAGATACTGAATGCCTTCTTTGCCTCCGTCTTCAGTAGTCAGACCAGCTGTCCCCAGGGTGTTCAGCCTCCGGAGCTGGAAGATAAGGATGGAGAGCAGAACAACCCACCCATAATCCAGGAGGAAGTAGTCAATGATCTGCTTCTGCACCTAGACGCACATAAGTCGATGGGGCCGGATGGGATTCACCCAAGAGTACTCAGGGAGCTGGCGGGAGAGCTCACCAAGCCCCTCTCCATCATTTATCAACAGTCTTGGTCAACAGGGGAGGTACCAGATGACTGGAGGGTGGCTAATGTGATGCCCATCTACAAGAAGGGTCGGAAGGAGGATCCGGGGAACTACAGGCCTGTCAGCCTGACCTCGGTACCAGGGAAGATCACGGAGAGGATCATCTCGAGTGAGCTCTCACGGCAAGTGCAGGGCAGCCAAGGGATCAGGGCCAGCCAGCGCGGGTTTAGGAAAGGGAGGTCCTCCTTAACCAACCTGATCTCCTTCTATGACCATGTGACCCGCCTTCTGGATGCGGGGAAGGCTGTGGACGTTGTCTATCTGGACTTTGGTAAGGCCTTTGACACCGTCCCCCACAGCATTCTCCTGGAGAAGCTGGCGAATCATGGCACAGACAAGCGTACTCTTCGCTGGGTTAAAAACTGGCTGGATGGCCGTGCCCAGAGTTGGGATTAATGGGGTGAAATCCTCTTGGTGGCCGGTCACCAGTGGTGTCCCTCAGGGCTCAGTTTTGGGGCCGGTTTTGTTTAATATCTTTATCAATGATCTGGATGAGGGGACTGAGTGCACCCTCAGTAAGTCTGCAGACGACACCAAACTAGGTGGGAGTGTTGATCTGCTTGAGGGTAGGAAGGCTCTACAGAGGGACCTGGACAGGCTGGATCGATGGGCCAAGGCCAACTGTGTGAGGTTTAATAAGGCCAAGTGCCGGGTCCTGCATTTCGGTCACAACAACCCCAAGCAACGCTACAGGCTTGGGGCAGAGTGGCTGGAAAGCTGCCTGGCAGAAAAGGACCTGGGGGTGCTGGTGGACGGCCAGCTTAACATGAGCCAGCAGTGTGCCCAGGGGGCCAAGAAGGCCAACAGCATTCTGGCTTGTATCAGGAACAGCGTGGCCAGCAGGAGCAGGGGAGTGATGGTGCCTCTGTACTCGGCACTGGTGAGGCCTCACCTCGAGTGCTGTGTTCAGTTCTGGGCCCCTCTGTACAAGAGGGACATTGAGGTGCTGGAGCGTGTCCAGAGCAGAGCTACCAGGCTGGAGAGGGGTCTGGAGACCAGGGCATATGAGGAGAGGCTGAGGGAGCTGGGCATGTTTAGCTTGGAGAAGAGGAGGCTGAGGGGAGACCTCATTGCCCTCCACAACTACCTGAAAGGAGGGTGGAGAGAGGTGGGTGGTGGCCTCTTCTCCCAGGTGAATAATGACAGGACCAGAGGAAATGGTCTGAAGCTGCAGCAGGGGAGGTTTAGGTTAGATATCAGGAAGAATTACTTTACTGAAAGAGTGGTCAGGCACTGGAACAGCCTGCCCAGGGAGGGGGTTGAGTCACCAGCCCTAGAGGTGTTTAAGAAACGTCTAGATGTGGCACTTCAGGGCATGCTCTAGTGGCAGAGATTGTAGGGGGTTTTGTCCTGGTTTGAGGTAAAACAGAACCAGTTTTCTCTTCAGTAATTTTACTTTGGAGCTAACTCACTCGCTGAAATTAACAGCATATTGTGAGACACTGTTCATTCTCAGAGAGATAAGACCTGATTGTTTATATTTTATGCCAAGGAATGGTACACAGAGAGGCTCCTGCTTATACTTATTGCTATAACAACCAAGATCTTTGTTATTTGCCCCACTGGAGGGTCAGAAGCAGAAAAACGTAGAGGGGTTGCACCTGTGGCGGGACACTGGGTTGGGGCTGGGCTGCAGATGCAGGTGAGTGGTGGGCAAGAAGGGGAGATGGGAGCTAAGAGGGGGCTGGAGTGGCTGTGTGGTGCCCAGGCTGATGGCTCTGCCCTGCAGACTGCTCCCGACCCAGCCTGGCCCGTCCACCCTTCCTGCCCTCCAGCACCTCCATGAACATGCCCCACTCCTTCGGCTCTGTGGGTGAGCTGGTGCTGGGAGACAGCCCTCTGCCCACCAGTCCCAATGGCACGAAGCACCCGGTCCCCATCCCCACCATCTCGCCTGCCAGTGAGCTGTGCTGGCCAGTCCGCCCCACACTACGCAATGAGCTGGACACCTTTTCCGTCCACTTCTACATCTTCTTTGGGCCCAACGTGTCAGTGCCACCTGACCGCCCCGCTGTCTTCGTCATCAACCTCCTACCGGTGCTGGATAGTGGTGGAGTGCTCAACCTGGAGCTGCGGCTAAATGTGGTGAGGTGGCCACGCCATGCCCCAGACGGGGCAGGGCAGCGCGGGGGGGGGACGGGCTGGGAGATGGGTGATATCAGGGCTGCAGCAAGGCGAGGGACAGGATTTGGGGTGCTCTTGGGTCATGGGCCATGGTTTGGGAGCTCTTGGGTGATAGAGCACAGATTAGGGTGCTCTAAAGGCAGGATGATGGCCTGGATTTGGGGTGTTCTTAGGTGATGGGCAGTGGGCTAGGGCACCTGCTAGGTGGTGTACCACAAGCCGGGTGCTGTCAGAGCAGGGGACATCCCCAGCACTGGTTTAAGGCCATCTCCTCCTCTGCTGTCAGAGCTCCCTGTGTGGCGAGAATGCAACAGTGTTTGGGTGTCTGAACCATGAAGTCCCGCTGATGTCCAGTGACAATGCATCGGTCACCTGTGAGGCGGGTAGGCTGGGCTGTGCATGTCCATCCTGCCACGGCCGTGGGGGTCACCCCCCCCCCCCATGTGTCCAGTGAGAGGCTGGGTGGGAGAAGGCAGAGACCATGGGTGCATCTGTCCCTGGAGCCTGGCACGGGGTGCCCTATCCTAGCTCTGCCCAGGGGAAGGGGCTGCCCCCTGCCTTGCTCACCTGGAGCTTTCCCTGCCTGCAGAGTCCCTGGCAGGCTTCCTGCTCTCTGTCAATGCCACGGCCAGCCTCAGCCGCCTGCGGATTCCCTACCCCCAGACGGGCAGCTGGTACCTGAGCCTGCGCTTGCTCTGTGCCACAGAGCATGGGTAAGAGCCCCAGCATGTCCCCTCCCTGTGTGCCCAGAGGGGACGTCCCCACCATGGCCTGCATCCATGTGTGCTGTGGGTCCATGGATGTACCTGGTCCCTGCCCAGCATGTCACTGCTCACATGGCTTTGCGGGCTGTGTGTCACCATGTGAGTGCCTGTGTGGGCACGGATGGCTCTAGCTTGCACCTCCCTGACCATCTGTGGGTCCCCACGTCTCTTCCCTCTGTCTCTTGGTTAGGAAGCACCTGTCAGCTTGTGAATGCTGCGCATCTGTTGGTGCCTGTCTGTCTCTGCAGCAGTGCCCATCTGTACTCATGCCCAGGAGGGGACTGGGCTGTCACTGCGAGGACAAGGCTTGGCTGTGTGTATGAGGGGGCAGCTCTGGTCAGGCTGCTGTGTCCCTGCTCCACTCAGCATCTCCAGGGACTGGTCCCATGCCTGTACCTCTGCTCTTGGCTTGTGTGTCTGTCTGAGAGCCCTACGGAGGAGGGATTGTTGTGTGCGTGTGTCTGTGCATGTGAGTCCATGGGGGGCTCTGCCGTGCAAATGGGGCTCTGTGTGTGTTCAGTGCATGCATGCAGACAGCACTGCGTGCAAATTCAGGTTTGTGCAAGCAGACAGGGCTGCGTGTATTCTTTGTGTGTGCAGATTTGGCTGTGTGAACACATGCAGGAACAGCAGACACGTGCAGACATGCCCCATGTATGTGTGCCTATGTGTGCACAGGCAGCACTTGGCACATGCTGTCTGGATGTGGGCCTGTCTGTGCTCCTGCGTGCTGGAGGCTGTCAAGGTGCTAGGTGTGCCCAGAGCTGTGTGCATGGGAGGTGTGGGGCAGCGGAGGTGGTGTGCCTGCTCTGACTCCTCTGCTGCGTTTCTAGTTCACGCTGAATTGCCAGTTGCAGTTGGTCCCTCCATGACATGGTCACACATGGGCATTGCAAGGCACGGTGTTTGCACAGCAAAATCCAAACAAAATAGGAGCCAATAGCATTGCTAAAGGCAAAGTGGGTCTAAGCACAGCTGCGTTCCTCCTGCTCACCCAGCCTGGCACAGACAATTGCAGTGCAAAGATCCTTGGGGACCAGCTCTGAGCTGCCATGTGTAGCACCAAAGCAGCTCATTTCTGCGCTTGCTGAGTCCCTGGGTCTCCCATAGACAGCAACGTCTGGGTGTGGTGGGTGCCTCTGTTGGAGGTGGGAGCTGCTTGAGGGGTGCAGGGCAAAGGCTGACCCCCTTCTCCTGTGCTGCAGGTTCGAGCCTTGCACCAATGTGACGGCTGAGGTGTACCTGCGTGCCTACCTCTCGCCCTGCATCAATGACTGTGGCATCTATGGCCAGTGCAAGCTGCTGCGCACCAACAACTACCTGTATGCTGTCTGCGAGTGCAAAGCTGGTGAGAGCTTCCCCAGGCACCCACAGTGCCCGCTGCACCCAGGGACCCCCCTGGCATCCTCCCCTCCTCCCCAGGGGTTGCGTACCCCCTTAGTCCTCCTGCGCCGGCTTTACACAGGGTGCTGGAGAGGGTCTTCCCTGCTCCCTCCTCAGCCACTGGTGGGTGCTGCAGGGGTAACAGTGGCTCTCCCTGGCCGCAGGCTGGAATGGCTGGGGCTGCACGGACAATGCCGAGGCTTTCTCTTATGGCTTCCAGCTCCTCTCCACGCTGCTGCTGTGCCTCAGCAATGTCATGTTTGTGCCTCCTGTGGCCATTGCCATCCGCAGCCACTGCCTCCTAGAAGCTGCCATCTACATCTTCACCATGTTCTTCTCCACTGTGAGTGCAGGGTCGGGGGGCAGGTGATGGGCCGGTGCTGTGTGGGGCAGCTCTCACACCCTTTCCCCCCACCCCAGTTTTACCACGCCTGTGACCAGCCTGGCATCGTAGTGTTCTGCATCATGGAGTACGATGTGCTGCAGTTCTGCGACTTCCTGGGCTCCCTTATGTCTGTCTGGGTCACCGTCATCGCCATGGCCCGGCTCCAGCCTGTGGTCAAGCAGGCAAATGGGGGAAGGGGGCATGCGGGATGGCTAGGGAAGAGACCCATCCTGACATGTGCCCCATTGCCCCATAGGTGCTGTACCTGCTGGGGGCCATGCTGCTCTCCATGGCTCTGCAGATGGACCGCCACGGGCTCTGGAACCTGCTGGGGCCCAGCCTCTTTGCCTTAGGGATCATGGCCATCGCCTGGGTAAGGAGATGCTGTCCCCACCCATCCCCTTACATCCCCATCCCAGCCGTGCTCTGCATCCTGTCCAGCCCCACTCCCCTGCCAGCATCTCCCCTCTGCTGCCTTAACCCTTCCCCATGAACGACCTTCCCTGGCTCATGGGGGACATAGCACCACAGCAGAGGGCCCGCACCCATCCCTGCGAGGGCTGCCTCTTCCAGCCCCCCGCTTTCCCCACTTCAGACAGCTCGCACCATCCGGCGCCGCCACTGCTACCCGCCGACCTGGAAGCGCTGGGCTTTCTACCTGTGCCCGGGAGTGCTGATTGCAGCAGCCGCTGTGCTGCTCTATGCCTTTGTGGAGACAAAGGAGAACTACTTCTACATCCACAGCATCTGGCACCTGCTCATCGCCAGCAGCGTTGGCTTCCTGCTGCCGCCCCGTGCCAAACCCAATGGGCGCCTGGGACCCCTGCCCCGGCGCAAGGGCTGCAGGTACCAGCTCTGCATCAATGAACAGGAGGAGCTGGGGCTTGTCGACACAGCGATGGCCTCCATCAACAGCATTTGTACCAGCTGATGCTGTTGGCAGCCTGGACTCCTCTGTCACAGACAGCAGCCCCACAAGGCCCAGCACCCGCTCTCTTTACCAGCCACCCATCCTGGGAGCACCAGGACTCTTCCAGGTGAGCGCACAGCCACCTGTGCTGCCCCGTTCTTACAATTACAGCCTTGTTGAACTTGTCTCCAGGAGTTGCTGTGGCTCAGTTCGGTACAGAGCTGGGGGGCTCGAGGCTGAGCTGGGGCCGCACACTCCTCTTTGCAGGGCTATGGAAGTGCTCAGGGGACATGGCTGGATACAGAGCGGGGAATGGCAACTGCTCTTGCTCAGGGTCCTATGGCAAGAGCTTCTGCTCTGTGGTGGGCTTCTCTGGGGCTGACGCAACTCCAGGATGGAGCAAAGTGGCTGACAAGGTGGGGGAGCAGGGGCTCCAGCCTTTTGTCTCACTGCAGGGCAGACTGCAGAGCTGGGAGAACTTCACCGTGGTACTGAGCTCTCGTGGGATGGCTGTAATGCCTGATCCATGTGGAGACATGCTGTGCCAGGGCAGCCAGGGTCCTCCTCAAGTTGGCAGGACAGTAGGGAGCCTGTAGCCCTGGGGGAAGCTGCCAGTGGGGAGTAGTCCTGGTGCTGCCTGCTGTGGCAATGCACGGGGCTGAGTGCACTGTCTGTAAGGGCCACAGCCCCATTCATGTCACCCCTCTGCCTGGATCAGCCCCCCGTGGTGCCTCACACATGGGTGCACCCACCCAGGAGCAGTGGAGTGGCAACCCTGTGTCCCTGTCAGTGCCACCAGCCATGAGCAACGGCCCTGTCTCTGCAGGACACTGAGTATCAGCGGGAGGGGGCATTGCATGGCCTGTACCCCCCATATCTGGTTGGGGCAACCCTGTCTCAGCCTCTGTTCCTCATTGCCCCCCCCCAGGGTCAGACCCACAGGCTCAGCACCCACCTGAGCCAGTGATGACCGTGGTGTGGTGGCAGCAAACACCCGAGCTGTGCACGTGGCTCAAGGACAGGGCATTTCCACACTGTCCCTTCAGCTCAGAGGGGGCAAGATGGACCAGAAAGGAGAGAGGAAAACCCACTGCTCCTTCTCACCCCTGCAGGGGACTGCGCCAACCCCCCAGGCTCTTCCCAACTCCACAGGGATCTTTGTGGTGAGTCCACAGGCAAAGCTCTACATCCCGGCAGTCACATCCTGACTCAGCAGAGCCACTCACCAGCAGCCCCACCTCCCTGAACTCTGGGGACAGAGCCCAAGCGCAGGAAGATTTACTGGATGCCTAATAGGATTAGCAACTGCAAGCAGGCAGCACCATAATAGGATTGCAATCTAATTAAACCTGCTGCTTGGAAGCTGGGCCCCAGCAGGTCAGAGCAGAGTGGGCAGGAGCAGGGGTGAGGTGGCAAGGGTTACAACAGTGGCAGCAGATTCAGGACTTTGCTGCCCAACCCTCTAGGCTGTGCAGGGGGCAATGGCCATGAGGAGCCAGCCTAGCATGGAAACATGTCAGGAGGACCTGCACCCACTGCCCCCCTCCCCCTGAGATTTCATGCTCCAGCCCTTTCTCTGTGTCATGGTTTGGGCCGGGTTGGCCAGTGACAAGATGACAGATGCTCTCCCCTACCTCTCGCTCCAAGGAGAGGAAGAAGAGAGATAAAGTAAGTTATGAGTTTAGAAAAACCTGAACTACTTAAATGAAAAATCAATAATAAAATAAAAAAAGGATATAAGATAAGGAAACAAACACAATATAAGTAAATATATACAAAACAGGATCAAGTTCCTAGGAAGATGTCACTGGCAGGCACTGGGAAAGTTCCAGACTGGGCTCAGTGACAAATGGGAACTGGAACACCCTGACCGGGATCAAAAGGCAGATGAGCTGACAGGGCCCTCCTCAGCTGTCAATCACTGAAGAAAGAGAGACATCAGAGAAGCAGTCCACTGAAGAAGAGCCAGCCTGATGCCTTTCCTCCCTCAGCTTTTATCCTGAGCAGGGCAGATGGGCTGGAATACCCGATTGGTCAGCTTGGGTCACCTGACCTGTCCACTCCTCCCCACAGGTGGGACCCCTCCATGGGGTAAACAACCAGGTCAGCTGACCCTGGTTGCCACAGCAACAAGTGTGAGCAAGAGCCTCTCTCCCTGAACAGAAAGTGGGCTCTGCTCCACCCCGAACCAGGACATTCCACCCCTTAGTCCATACCATTGGCATCATGCTCAGATCACTAATACTTCTTATCCATCAAATATATACATATACAGATATATAGAGATCAGTCATGTATGATTTGTCTCTATACACAAGAGTTCATTAAGTCCATTTAGTTCATAAGTGCAGAGTCTCATCTATCCTAGCAGACTCAGAACTGAGTATTCTCACCCAGGGTCAAATTTCCTTGAGGCACACATTGAGCTTCTCCATTCTCCAGCATCACCCACCAAGTACATCCAGGCCCTTGAGCAAACACAGTCCCACAAATGGGTTTGCCTTTGCCTGAGGCAGGAAAAGCCCAAACGGTTTTCCCTAACATATCCCTTTCATGCACCACAGGGACTTTATCCCCTTCTACTGCATGTAAAAGGTCTGACTGAGCAGGACCAGCTCGATTGATGGATCCCCTGGTGTTAACTAACCAGGTAGCTTGTGCTAAAGGCTTGTCCCAATTTTTGAAGGATCCACCCCCCATTGCTTTCAGGGTGGTTTTTAATAGTCCATTGTACCGTTCAATTTTCCCAGAAGCTGGTGCATGACAGGGGATCTGCTATACCCACTCAATGCCATGTTCTTTTGCCCAATTACTTATAAGACTGTTTTTGAAATGAGTCCCACTGTCTGACTCAGTTCCTTCTGGAGTACCGTGTCGCCACGAGACTTGCCTTTCAAGGCCCAGGATGGTATTCTGGGCAGCAGCATGGGGCACGGCGTAGGTTTCCAACCATCCGGTGCTTCCTTCTACCATAGCAAGCAGATAGCACTTACCCTGGTGGGTTTGAGGGAGTGTGATGTAGTCAGTTTGCCAGGCCTCCCCATACTTATATTTCAGCCGTCATCCCCCATACCACAAAGGTTTTAACCTTTTAGCTTGCTCGATTTCGGCGCATGTTTCACAGTTGTGGATAACCTGTGCAATAGTGTCCATGGTTAAATCCACTCCTCGGTCACGGGCCCATTTGTATGTTGCATCCCTTCCTTGATGGCCTGAAGTGTCATGGGCCCACCGAGCTAAAAACAGTTCACCTTTATGTTCCCAGTCCAAATCTGTCTGGAAAATCTTTGCAGCCTGATCCACTTGCTGATTGTTCTGATGTTCCTCAGAGTCTGGTATTGCTTTAACTTAGCTTTCCGTAATCCAAAGTTTGGATCCCATTCTGGGTCTACCTTCAAAGGCAAGTACTGATTAGGTTCCTCCTGTCTATTCCTTTTTCCTCACTCTTCTTTCACCTTGTCTAATACCATTCTCCTTTCCTCTGCAGTAAAAAAGGTATTCAGTAGAGTCTGCGTATCTCCCCAGTTGGGGTTGTGAGTTAGCATAATAGTTTCTAAAAGCCGATACATCTCTTCAGGATTCTCTTGGTATGACCCTACAGACTGTTTCCCATGTAACAGGTCAGAAGTGGTAAATGGGACATGTACAAAAACTGGTGCATTGTCGACCCCTACTGTTTGTCTTAAAGGCGCTTGTAACGCCATTTGGGAATGTTCCCGAGTCCTACTTGAAATAGGACTAAAATTCTCAGTTCCCGTCTGTCCTTTTTTCTGATCCACCCCACGGTCCCCTCACTCTTTATTTACTCCTGTCCTGGTGAAGCTGCCCTCTCCTGTGGGACACCCAGCACAGGGTGTGCGGCACTGTCTCTCCCACCAAACCTCACTGATAGTGTGCTGGGACACCCCATGGGAGACCCCAGGTCCCCTCAGCTACCTACCCTTCATTGCAGGGTCAGGAACACCAACCCGTCCATCCCTATGGGGCTGGGTGAGCATTGCCAGTGCGTTCCCCATGGTCTCCAGCCTCGGCCCCACGGGGATGCGCTTGGGGCGAAGGCTGGACTCTGCCTTTCCCCCACTCCAGAGAACTGGGGTCCCTGTGACTCCTACCCCTCTCCCAATGCAAACAGCCTTCCTTATGCTCCATTCCTACCTCTGCCAGGCACAGCAACTGCATAACCACGGCAACAGTGTCCCTATAACAATCTGACATCCCCATGGCAACTGACTCCCCAGCAGCTGGTGAAGAGTGCTTCCTTGATGCTGGGGAGGGGTGAGGGAATTTGAGCCCCACCAGGACTGATGGCTGCAGGGATGGGTGGCTGCAGGGACATGTGAACAGACACAGCCAGGAAGGTGCCTGGGGCAGCACAAGCCTTCTTGGCCTCTGTCCTGCCAGGGAGGCTGCAGGGGACACAGGCGATGCAGGAGAGGGAGGTGGCCCTGAGGACAGCATTGTCACGGTTCAGCCTCCTGTGTCCCAGCCCCGTCTTGCCTGCTGGGCTGTCAGTGCCATCGGTCCGACATTCCCTGCTCCTATACATGCTCCCTGGAAATGGGTATCCCAAAGGCTGGGACCATGCTTCCCCCCACAATCTCCTTCCACCCCTAACTCCCACTGCAGGGATGCTCTGCCCACTGCCCACAGCCTGCCCTCCCTGTGGGGCTGCTGGGCCCTGCTGCTGCTGCTTGCCCATGTTTGACAGTCAAGGCTCACCAGACAACGTCCCTGACACAGTCTGTCATTGCAGATGGCAATTGCATGCCATGCAACTGTCGTGGTTTGGCCTCAGACGGCAACAAAGAACCACGTGCCGCTGGCTCGGGCCTTCCCAATACGGGAAGAATCGGAAGAAAAAGGCAAAACTCGTGGGTTGAG
Organism: Larus michahellis; assembly: GCF_964199755.1. NCBI lineage: Eukaryota > Metazoa > Chordata > Aves > Charadriiformes > Laridae > Larus > Larus michahellis. The sequence continues at coordinate 3,102,107 of NC_133929.1, read as the reverse complement.
ACAAAGGCAGTTTAACAGAACAGCAAAGGGAACAAGAAAACAACAACAATAACACGGACAGAGGAATATACAAACACGATTACGGAACCGCCGCTCCCCGACCGGACCCGGGACGCCCCAGCCCTCGACTTCCTGCCCCCTCCCCTGGCAGCTCAGGGTGGGCATGGCTCACATGGCATGGAATACCTGTGTCCTGGGGAGAATTAACCCTATCCCCATTGGAACCAGGACATTATCCACCCCTTATTCCATACCATCTATGCCATGCCCAGATCTTACAGGTTCCAATGAATTGCCACCACTTTCCCCTGTCATGTAGATATACACATATATATTCATGCGGATATAATGCCCTTAGTCTATGGGCCATCCCTCCAAAGTGTCCGGTGAGTTCATTTAATCCATGGCTTTGGGCTCCATCTGTCAGGACAGTCTCTCTTTAACAATCCATTGTATCGTTCTGTCTTCCCAGAGGCTGATGCGTGACAGGGGATGTGATACACCCACTCGATACCATGCTCTTTGGCCCAGGTGTCTACGAGGCTGTTTTGGAAATGAGTCCCGTTGTCTGACTCAATTCTCTCTGGGGTACCATGTCGCCACAGGACTTGCTTTTCAAGGCCCAGGATAGTGTTCCGGGCAGTGGCATGGGGCACAGGGTATGTTTCCAGCCATCCGGCGGTTGCTTCCACCATTGTGAGCACAGGGCGCTTGCCCTGACGGGTTTGTGGCCGTGTGATATAATCAATCTGCCAGGCCTCCCCAGATTTATATTTCAGCCATCGCCCTCCATACCAGAGAGGCTTTAACCGCTTGGCTTGCTTGATTGCAGCGCACGTCTCACATTCATGGATGACCTGTGCAATAGTGTCCATGGTCAAGTCCACCCCTCGGTCACGAGCCCATCTATATGTCGCATCTCTCCCTTGATGGCCTGAGGAGTCATGGGCCCACCGAGCTATGAATAGTTCGCCCCTATGTTGCCAGTCCAGATCCACCTGAGCCACTCCAATCCTAGCAGCCCGATCCACCTGCTGGTTGTTCTGATGTTCCTCCGTGGCCCGATTCTTTGGTACATGGGCATCTACGTGGCGTACTTTCACAACCAGATTCTCTATCCGGGCAGCAATATCTTGCCACAGTTCGGCAGCCCAGATGGGTTTGCCTCTGCGCTGCCAGTTGCCCTGCTTCCACTGCTGTAGCCACCCCCACAGAGCATTTGCCACCCTCCATGAGTCAGTGTAGAGATAAAATACTGGCCATTTTTCTCACTCGGCAACGTCCAAAGCCAGCTGGATGGCTGTCACCTCTGCAAACTGGCTCGATTCACCTTGTCCTTCACTGGCTTCTGCAACCCGTCATGTAGGACTCCACACAGCAGCCTTCCACTTTCCATGCTTTCCCACAATGCGGCAGGACCCATCAGTGAACAGGGCATATTTCTTCTCATTTTCTGGCAGTTTATTATATGGTGGGGCCTCTTCCGCACGCGTCACCTCCTCCTCTGGCGACATTCCAAAATCCTTGCCTTCTGGCCAGTCCATGATCACTTCCAGAATTCCTGGGCGACTGGGGTTTCCCATTCGAGTTCGCTGTGTGATCAGTGCAATCCACTTACTCCATGTAGCATCAGTTGCATGATGTGTGGTGGGGACCCTTTCTTTGACCATCCAGTCGAGGTGCTAAGAGGAGCTGTGCTTCTGTGCCAACCACTTCCGAAGCAGCTCGAACCCCTTCATATGCTGCCAACATCTCTTTTTCCGTTGGAGTGTAGCGGGCTTCGGATCCTCTGTATCCACGACTCCCAAACCCTAGGGGTCGACCTCGAGTCTCCCCTGGTGCTTTCTGCCAGAGGCTCCAGGAAGGGCCGTTCTCCCCGGCTGCGGTGTAGAGCACATTTTTAACATCTGGTCCTGCCCAGACTGGCCCCAGGGCCACTGCATGGACTGTTTCCTGTTTGATTTGTTCAAAAGCTTGTCGTTGCTCAGGACCCCATTTAAAGTCGTTCTTCTTCCGGGTCACTTGATACAGAGGGCTCACAATTAGACTGTAATCTGGGATATGCACCCTCCAAAAACCCACAATGCCTAAGAAGGCTTGTGTTTCCTTTTTACTAGTTGGTGGAGACATAGCTGCTATTTTGTTGATCACATCCATTGGGATCTGACGGCGTCCATCTTGCCATTTTATTCCTGAGAACTGGATCTCCTGCGCAGGTCCCTTGACCTTACTTCGTTTTATGGCAACACTGGCTCTCAGAAGGATTCGGACTATTTTACTCCCTTTCTCAAAAACTTCTTCTGCTGTGTTGCCCCATACAATGATGTCATCAATGTATTGCAGATGTTCTGGAGCTTCCCCCTGTTCCAGTGCAGTCTGGACCAGTCCATGGCAAATGGTGGGGCTGTGTTTCCACCCCTGGGGCAGTCGATGCCAGGTGTACTGGACGCCCCTCCAGGTGAAAGCAAACTGTGGCCTGCACTCTGCTGCCAAAGGGACTGAGAAGAATGCATTGGCTATATCAGCTGTGGCATACCACTGGGCTGCCTTGGACTCCAGTTCGTACTGCAGTTCTAGCATGTCCGGCACGGCAGCGCTCAGCGGTGGCGTGACTTCATTCAGGCCACGATAGTCTACAGTTAGCCTCCACTCTGCATTAGATTTTCGCACCGGCCATATGGGACTGTTAAAGGGTGAGCGAGTCTTGCTGATCACTCCTCGAACCTCTAGGTGACGAATCAGCTTATGGATGGGAATCAGAGAGTCTCGGTGTCCTGGTTCCAGTGGGGATAGGGTTAACTTTTCCTGGTATTCCATGCCATGTGAGCCACGCCCACCCTGAGCTGCCGGGGGAGGGGGCAGGAAGTTGCTGCTTAAAAGCGGGCTGGGGCGTCCCGGGTCCGGCCAGTCGGCGAGTGGCGGGGAGCGGCGGTTCCGTAATCGCGTTTGTATATTCCCCTATCCGTGGTGGTGTTGTTGTTGTTTGCCTGTTCCCTTTGCTGTTCTGTTAAACTGCCTTTGTCCCAACCCAAGAGTCTTGCCTTTTCTTACGATCCTTCCTGTATTAGGAAGGCACGTGCGAGCGGCACGTGGTTCTTTGTTGCCGTCTGAGGCTAAACCACGACAGTCCTTTTTGGTGCCCAACGTGGGGCTTGAAGGGTTGAGATAACGACAGAATCCAACTAGAACGTGGAAAAAACGGTTTTGGTTTTTTTTTCCTTGTATGCATTTATTTTATTAGGTAAGTAGTCACTGGTCATCATGTTGCTTGGTTTGTTCTCATGGCTGTGTTACATAAATTCCTATATGGCTTATGTACTCCCTGCGATGCTGTTTACCATGTCTGGAAGAGGGATGAGGATTATCATTCTGCTGTCCTGTGCGATATCTGTTTATGATATGATAACATCACTGTTCAGACGGCTATTTTGGGGTGTTTATGTGGTTTTGCTGTCCTGTCCGTACATTGGACACCGTCTCTCAGAATTTGTTAATAGTTTCCCCAGCCCTTTTGCCTCCCTTTTCTCCTTCGGGTCAGGTATGACAGCTTTTGAGAATCTTGAATATCCTTGGGATACTCAAACTAGTGTGTTCCTAGTGCTATGTCTCCTGAATACGTTCCAGGTCTTGTTTAGGGTTAAGCGACTATTTAAGACTACCACCCGGAGATCTGCTCCGAGGCTGGATAGTCAGGGGTGGCATGGCATGTGGGAGAACATGGGCAGGTACCTAGAGAACTACTCACCTCCAATGGTCTGGGACTTCACCCCTGAACAATTACAGGACCCTGATAAAGTGGTAGAATATTTGAAGGGAAAATGCTGTGGCTATTCTAGAGAGGCACAACTCACCGTGCTGTGCTGGGCCCTGGCCAGTATCTACCAGGCACTGCTCAGAATTATGCAGCACCCTCAAGGGGAAGAGATGGAAACCAGACCGGCGGCCCCTGCGGCTGCTGCAGCCCCTGCGGCGGCCCCTGCGGCTACTGCAACCCCCGTGGTAGCCACTGCCACTGAACCAGGGAACCAACCCGTGCCGGTATCAGTTGCCCCCATACAGAAGAAGTAGTACACAAAGAAATCATTTCGCTTAGTAAGAGATGATGATGAACCAGGGTCATCACGAGAGCAGGAGGAAGAGGCAGAACCAGAGATAATTACTCGATCCCTATCCTTGAGTGAGCTGCGGGATATGCGAAAAGATTTCAGCCGACTTTCAGGCGAGCACATTGTCACCTGGCTGCTCCGGTGCTGGGATAACGGGGCCAGTAGCCTGGAATTAGAGGGTAGGGAGGCCAGGCAGCTGGGATCCCTGTCTAGGGAAGGCGGCATTGACAAGGCAATTGGGAAGAAGACCCAAGCCCTCAGCCTCTGGAAACGACTCCTGTTAGGCGTGAGGGAGAGGTACCCCTTCAGTGAGGATGTTGTATGCCACCCAAGCAAGTGGACTACCATGGAGAGAGGTATCCAGTACCTGAGAGAATTAGCCGTGCGGGAGATGATTTATTATGACTTGGACAATGCCGACTTACCCACAGACCCTGATGAGGTGCGATGCACAAGGCCCATGTGGCGGAAGTTTGTACGGAGCGCACCATCGTCATATGCCAACTCACTGGCAGTAATGGAATGGAAAGGTGAAGAGGGACCAACGGTGGATGAGGTAGCTGGCCGGCTCCGGCGATATGAAGAAAGTCTCTCTTCCCCCCTTGTCTCAGCTGTGGAGAAACTGTCCCAGAAGGTCCAGCAACTTGAAGAGAATATCTCCTACTCCCCACCTGCACGGGCCAGCATCTCAGCTATTAGAAGCAGGCATTTCCCCACTCAAGAGAGAGAGTACAGAGGGTACACACCACGAGGCACCCTGTGGTTCTACCTGCGTGACCACGGAGAGGACATGAGGAAGTGGGATGGACAACCTACTTGGATCCTGCGGACACGGGTACAGGAGTTGCAAGGAAGGACAACCACAAAAGGGGATCCCTCCAGGAAAAGTGCCGCCCCAGTTTCCAGCGGGCCGTTCCCCAGACAGAGCAGAAGGCCTGATCTCGCTTCTGATCCTCTTGAAGGAACTTCCAAGTCATTTATGCAAGAAGTGAATAATGGATACTATGACGAGTATTAGGGGGGCCCTGCCTCCGGCCAGGTGGAGGAAAGGGACAACCGGGTTTATTGGACGGTGTGGATTCGATGGCCTGGCACATCAGACCCACAGGAGTATGAGGCTCTAGTGGACACGGGTGCACAGTGCACCCTAATACCATCAAGCTATAGAGGGGCAGAACCCATTTGTATTTCTGGGGTGACAGGGGGATCCCAAGAGTTGACTGTACTGGAGGCGGAAGTGAGCCTAACTGGGAATGAGTGGCAAAAGCATCCCATTGTGACTGGCCCAGAGGCTCCATGCATCCTTGGCATAGATTACCTCAGGAGAGGGCATTTTAAGGACCCAAAAGGGTACCGCTGGGCCTTTGGCATAGCTGCTTTGGAGACAGAGGAAGTTAAACAGTTGTCTGCCTTGCCTGGTCTCTCGGAGGATTCTTCTGTTGTGGGGCTGTTGAGGGCTGAAGAACAACAGGTGCCGATTGCTACCACAACGGTGCATCGGCGGCAGTATTGCACTAACCGAGACTCTCTGATTCCCATCCATGAGCTGATTCGTCACCTAGAGGTTCGAGGAGTGATCAGCAAGACTCGCTCACCCTTTAACAGTCCCATATGGCCGGTGCGAAAATCTAATGGAGAGTGGAGGCTAACTGTAGACTATCGTGGTCTGAATGAAGTCACGCCACCGCTGAGTGCTGCCGTGCCGGACATGCTAGAACTGCAGTACGAACTGGAGTCCAAGGCAGCCCAGTGGTATGCCACGATTGATATAGCGAATGCATTCTTCTCAGTCCCTTTGGCAGCAGAGTGCAGGCCACAGTTTGCTTTCACTTGGAGGGGCGTCCAATACACCTGGAATCGACTGCCCCAGGGGTGGAAACACAGCCCCACCATTTGCCATGGACTGATCCAGACTGCACTGGAACAGGGTGAAGCTCCAGAACATCTGCAGTACATTGATGACATCATTGTATGGGGCAACACAGCAGAAGAAGTTTTTGAGAAAGGGAGTAAAATAGTCCAAATCCTTCTGAAAGCTGGTTTTGCTATAAAGCGAAGTAAGGTCAAGGGACCTGCGCAGGAGATCCAGTTTTTAGGAATAAAATGGCAAGATGGACGCCGTCAGATTCCAATGGATGTGATCAACAAAATAGCAGCTATGTCTCCACCAACTAGTAAAAAGGAAACACAAGCCTTCTTAGGCATTGTGGGTTTTTGGAGAATGCATATCCCAGATTACAGTCAAACTGTGAGCCCTCTGTATCAAGTAACCCAGAAGAAGAATGATTTTAAATGGGGTCCTGAGCAACGACAAGCTTTTGAACAAATCAAACAGGAAATAGTCCATGCAGTGGCCCTGGGGCCAGTCCGGGCAGGACAAGATGTTAAAAATGTGCTCTACACCCCAGCCGGGGAGAACGGCCCTACCTGGAGCCTCTGGCAGAAAGCACCAGGGGAGACCCGAGGTCGACCCCTAGGGTTTGGGAGTCGTGGATACAGAGGATCTGAAGCCCGCTACACTCCAACAGAAAAAGAGATATTGGCAGCATATGAAGGGGTTCGAGCTGCTTCGGAAGTGGTTGGCACAGAAGCACAGCTCCTCTTGGCACCTCGACTGCCGGTGCTGGGCTGGATGGTCAAAGAAAGGGTCCCCACCACACATCATGCAACCGATGCTACATGGAGTAAGTGGATTGCACTGATCACACAGCGAACTCGAATGGGAAACCCCAGTCGCCCAGGAATTCTGGAAGTGATCATGGACTGGCCAGAAGGCAAGGATTTCGGAATGTCACCAGAGGAGGAGGTGACGTGTGCAGAAGAGGCCCCACCATATAATAAACTGCCAGGAAATGAGAAGAAATATGCCCTGTTCACTGATGGGTCCTGCCGTATTGTGGGAAAGCATCGAAAGTGGAAGGCTGCTGTGTGGAGTCCTACACGACGGGTTGCAGAAGCCAGTGAAGGACAAGGTGAATCGAGCCAGTTTGCAGAGGTGAAGGCTATTCAGCTGGCTTTGGACATTGCTGAGCGAGAAAAATGGCCAGTACTTTATCTCTACACTGACTCATGGAGGGTGGCAAATGCTCTGTGGGGGTGGTTACAGCAGTGGAAGCAGGGCAACTGGCAGCGCAGAGGTAAACCCATCTGGGCTGCTGACCTATGGCAAGATATTGCTGCCCGGATAGAGAATCTGGTTGTGAAAGTACGCCATGTAGATGCCCATGTACCAAAGAATCGGGCCACGGAGGAACATCAGAACAACCAGCAGGTGGATCGGGCCGCTAGGATTGAAGTGGCTCAGGTGGATCTGGACTGGCAACATAAGGGTGAACTATTCATAGCTCGGTGGGCCCATGACTCCTCAGGCCATCAAGGGAGAGATGCGACATATAGATGGGCTCGTGACCGAGGGGTGGACTTGACCATGGACACTATTGCACAGGTCATCCATGAATGTGAGACATGCGCTGCGAGCAAACAAGCCAAGCGGTTAAAGCCTCTTTGGTATGGAGGGCGATGGCTGAAATACAAATCTGGGGAGGCCTGGCAGATTGATTATATCACACTGCCACAAACCCGTCAAGGCAAGCGCTATGTGCTCACAATGGTGGAAGCAACCACTGGATGGCTGGAAACATACCCTGTGCCCCATGCCACTGCCCGGAACACTATCCTGGGCCTTGAAAAGCAAGTCCTGTGGCGACATGGTACCCCAGAGAGAATTGAGTCGGACAACGGGAGTCATTTCCAAAACAGCCTCATAGACACCTGGGCCAAAGAGCATGGTATCGAGTGGGTGTATCACATCCCCTATCACGCACCAGCCTCTGGGAAGATAGAACGATACAATGGACTGTTAAAAACTACACTGAGAGCAATGGGTGGTGGGACTTTCAAACACTGGGATACACATTTAGCAAAAGCTACCTGGCTAGTTAACACCAGGGGATCTAACAATGGGGCTGGCCCTGCCCAATCAAAACTTCCACGTACTGTAGAAGGGGATAAAGTCCCCGTAGTGCACATCAAGAATATGCTAGGGAAGACAGTCTGGGTTAGTCCTGCCTCAGGCAAAGGCAAACCCATCCGTGGGATTGCTTTTGCCCAAGGACCTGGGTGCGCTTGGTGGGTGATGCGGCAGGATGGGGAAGTCCGATGTGTACCTCATGGGGATCTCATTTTGGGCGAGAATAGCCAATGAATCAGATTGTGTGCTGTTAATTGATAAGTAACACATTTTCACTGTATGTCCTCATTGCTATAATTGCTATCAGTTGTACTACAAGTAAGGCACAGGGATGATGGGATAAGAACTGATCTCAGCAGCTGGCGCCCAGCAGTTTCCTCAAGATCTACATCTTCAGCCCACGGACTGTGTGCATGAGCCACACCAGGTGCACCAGTCACAAGCTCTAAAAAATACAGCATGCAACAGACCAGCACCACCCAGCATCTCACCTGCCCTGAGAGACTGTTCTAACAAATGGAGCCCAAAGCCGTGGATTAAAAGAACTCAACGGACACTTTGGAGGGATGACCCATAAACTAAGGGCATTATATGTGTGTATATATATATATATATATATAACAGGGGAAAGTGGTGGCAATTCATTGGAACCTGCTGGGCATGGCATAGATGGTATGGAATAAGGGGTGGATAATGTCCTGGTTCCAGTGGGGATAGGGTTAACTTTTCCTGGTATTCCATGCCATGTGAGCCACGCCCACCCTGAGCTGCCGGGGGAGGGGGCAGGAAGTTGCTGCTTAAAAGCGGGCTGGGGCGTCCCGGGTCCGGCCAGTCGGCGAGTGGCGGGGAGCGGCGGTTCCGTAATCGCGTTTGTATATTCCCCTATCCGTGGTGGTGGTGTTGTTGTTTGCCTGTTCCCTTTGCTGTTCTGTTAAACTGCCTTTGTCCCAACCCAAGAGTCTTGCCTTTTCTTACGATCCTTCCTGTATTAGGAAGGCACGTGCGAGCGGCACGTGGTTCTTTGTTGCCATCTGAGGCTAAACCACGACACTCGGTTAGTGCGATATTGCCTCCGATGCACCGTTGTGGTAGCGATCGGCACCTGTTGTTCTTCGACCCTCAACAGCCCCACAACAGAAGAATCCTCTGAGAGACCAGGCAAGGTAGACAACTGTTTAACTTCCTCCGTCTCCAAGGCAGCTATGCCAAAGGCCCACCAGTACCCTTTTGGGTCCTTAAAATGCCCTCTCCTGAGGTAATCTATGCCAAGGATGCATGGAGCCTCTGGGCCAGTCACAATGGGATGCTTTTGCCACTCATTCCCAGTTAGGCTCACTTCTGCCTCCAGTACAGTCAACTCTTGGGATCCCCCTGTCACCCCAGAAATACAGATGGGTTCTGCCCCTCTATAGCTTGATGGTATTAGGGTGCACTGTGCACCCGTGTCCACTAGAGCCTCATACTCCTGTGGGTCTGATGTGCCAGGCCATCGAATCCACACCGTCCAATAAACCCGGTTGTCCCTTTCCTCCACCTGGCCGGAGGCAGGGCCCCTCTAATCCTGGTCAGAGTATCCATTATTCACTTCTTGCAGAAATGACTTGGAAGTTCCTTCAAGAGGATCAGAAGCGAGATCAGGCCTTCTGCTCTGTCTGGGGAACTGCCCGCTGGAAACCGGGGCAGCACTTTTCCTGGAGGGATCCCCTTTTGTGGTTGTCCTTCCTTGCAACTCCTGTACCCGTGTCCGCAGGATCCAAGTAGGTTGTCCATCCCACTTCCTCATGTCCTCCCGGTGGTCACACAGGTAGAACCACAGGGTGCCTCGTGGTGTGTACCCTCTGTACTCTCTCTCTTGAGTGGGGAAATGCCTGCTCCTAATAGCTGAGACGCTGGCCCGTGCAGGTGGGGAGTAGGAGATATTCTCTTCAAGTTGCTGGACCTTCCGGGACAGTTTCTCCACAGCTGAGACAAGGTGGGAAGAGAGACTTTCTTCATATCGCCGGAGCCGGCCAGCCACCTCATCCACCGTTGGTCCCTCTTCGCCTTTCCATTCCATTACTGCCAGTGAGTTGGCATATGACGGTGGTGCGCTCCGTACAAACTTCCGCCACACGGGCCTTGTGCACTGCACCTCATCGGGGTCTGTGGGTAACTGTGCATTGTCCAGGTCATAATAAATCATCTCCCGCACGGCTAATTCTCTCAGGTCCTGGATACCTCTCTCCATGGTAGTCCACTTGCTTGGGTGGCATACAACATCCTCACTGAAGGGGTACCTCTCCCTCACGCCTGACAGGAGTCGCCTCCAGAGGCTGAGGGCTTGGGTCTTCTTCCCAATTGCCTTGTCAATGCCCCCTTCCCTAGACAGGGATCCCAGCTGCCTGGCTTCCCTACCCTCTAATTCCGGGCTACTGGCCCCGTTATCCCAGCACCGGAGCAGCCAGGTGACAATGTGCTCGCCTGAAAGTCGGCTAAAATCTTTTCGCATATCCCGCAGCTCACTCAAGGATAGGGATCGAGTAATTATCTCTGGTTCTGCCTCTTCCTCCTGCTCTCGTGATGACCCTGGTTCATCATCATCTCTTACTAAGCGAACTGATTTCTTTGTGTACTTCTCCTTCTGTATGGGGGCAACTGATACTGGCACGGGTTGGTTCCCTGGTTCAGCGGCAGTGGCTGCTGCAGGAGTTGGAGTAGCTGCAGCGGCTGTCACAGGGGTTGCAGTAGCCGCAGTGGCTGCTGGTCTGGTTTCCATCTCTTTCCCCTGAGGGTGCTGCGTAACACTGAGCAGTGCCTGGTAGATACTGGCCAGGGCCCAGCACAATGCGGTGAGTTGTGCCTCTCTAGAATAGTCACAGCATTTCCCCTTCAGATATTCTACCGCTTTATCAGGGTCCTGTAATTGTTCAGGGGTGAAGTCCCAGACCATTGGAGGTGAGAAGTTCTCTAGGTACCTGCCCATGCTCTCCCACATGCCGTGCCACCCCTGACTATCCAGCCTTGGGGCAGATCTCCGGGTGGTAGTCTTAAATAGTCGCTTAACCCTAAACAAGACCTGGAACGCATTCAGGAGACATAAGAATAGGACCAGGCTGGTTTGAGTATCCCAAGGATATTCAAAATTCTCAAAAGCTGCCATACCTGACCCGAAGGAGAAAAGGGAGGCAAAGGAGCTGGGGAAAGTGTCCCCCCCTGTTTCCCCCACAGACTGGGTGTGATTATTAATAAATTCTGAGAGACGGTGCCCAAGGTACGGACAGGACAGCAATACCACATAAAAGCCCCAAAGTAACTGTCTAACAAGTGATGTTATCATCTCATAAGCCGATATCGCACAAGAGAACAAAATGATAATCCTCATCCCTCTCCCAGAAGTAACAAACATCATCGTGGGGAGTACATAAGCCATATAGGAATTTACATAACCCAGCCATGAGAACAAACCAAGCAACATGGTGACCAGCCACTATTTGCCTAATACAATAAATGCACACAACAAATTCGTTTTTCCAAGCTCTAGTTGGATTCTGTCGTTATCTCAACCCTTCGAGCCCCATGTTGGGCGCCAAAAAGGACTGTCGTGGTTTGGCCTCAGACGGCAACAAAGAACCACGTGCCGCTCGCTCGGGCCTTGCTAATACAGGAAGAATCAGAAGAAAAAGGCAAGACTCTTGGGTTGAGACAAAGGCAGTTTAACAGAACAGCAAAGGGAACAAGCAAACAACAACAATAACACGGACAGAGGAATATACAAACACGATTACGGAACCGCCGCTCCCCGCCGCTCCCCGACCGGACCGGGACGCCCCAGCCCGCTCCAAGCGGCGACTTCCTGCCCCCTCCCCCGGCAGCTCAGGGTGGGCATGGCTCACATGGCATGGAATACCAGGAAAAATTAACCCTATCCCCGCCAGAACCAGGACAGTCACCATCCCTAGAGGTGTTTAAGAAACATCTAGATGTGGCACTTCAGGGCGTGCTCTGAAGGGCAGACATTGTTGGTTGTGGTTTTTTGGGTTTTTGCGTTTTTCTGTGTGTGTGTATGGTTGGACTCGATGATCTCAAAGGTCCTTTCCAACCATGAAGATTCTAAGATGGAGAGGGAGATGCAGGAGGTGCAGGGGAAGCTCAACAACAGTGAGAGCACTGTGGCCATACTGCGCTCCTGCACGACTATAGGTAGGGCAATGGTGGACCAGGGATGGGGTACTCCAGGGGACCCCAGCACTCCTCAGCAGATGCAGTGCCGAGGCACGGGCACTGGCTTTTTAGACACATGATGGGGATGGGGTGGTCCAAAGGCTGAAGCTATGCCTGGGCAGAGGCTGAGCCTACAGTGTCTGCTGGGGAGATGCGGGGGCTGTTCCTAGTCCAGGCTGGGCCTCCCCAGGCATCTGTGGCTGAGCAAGTACCTGAGCTGTGCCCCTGCCCCCAGACTGCTGTCCCTCAGGCTGGCTGCTGTACAGGGGCAAGTGCCTCTTCATCTCATTGGAGAAGAAGACATGGGAGGACAGCAGAGATGAGTGTGAGAAGAAATATTCTCAGCTCCTAGTCACCAAATCCTGGAGTTGCTGAACCGTGCTGGTAGGGTACTGGGGGAGCTGAGGGCAGGAACTGGTGCATCCAGCCCTGGGGTCCCCAGGTGGGCCAGCACCCTGCCAAAACATCGGAGGGTGCAAGGCCAATCACTGGAGTACATGGCTGGTAGTGGATGTGGGATGGAGAGGTTCTGGCACCCCTGGATGCTGCCCAGGCTGGAGCGGGGCATCGGGGCTGCTCAGCTGTCCTGCCCCATGGAGCTCTGGCTCCTTGGGGAGATGGTCACCCCCCGCAGACACCGCAGTCTGTAGACACCGTGGAAAAGACACGAAAAGGCCCTTTTCCCCCTTCTCCAGACCTTCCTGAAGAATGCAGACATCCCGTACTGGATTGGGCTGCAGAAGAGCAGCTTCCCCTGGTATGACTATGGCTGGCTGGAGGAAGGGGATCTGGATGGTGAGGCGGTCTTAGATGCCTGGTTCTGGGTGGACCGTTCCCTTTATGAAAGGTACCTGGTGGCACAGCCTCTTGACAAAACCCCCTCTTCTCCTGGCTGCAGAGTGGAGGGAGCCCTGATGCTCAGTGCTGCAGCCATGCAACAGCCCCAGCATGGAGTGAGCTGTGGTGCAGGTATGCAAGGACACAGGAGCAGGGGATAGCACAGCCCCACACCCAGCCAGGTCCCTTCCCCACAGCAGGGACTTTCTCTCTGGCCTCATATTGGGAGCAGCTTGGCCCCTGGCTTTCAGGCAACTGTCATGGTTTCAGCTGGTTGCAAAGTTGGCAAAGGAGAGAAGCTGCACTTGAACTGGCTGGCGCCTGTGCTGGCAGTTGGGGTTTTTTTGCTAATTAGGAAGTAGAGCAGTGACCTTTAGGGCTACTATGTGATGGTGTCTTTCAAAAGCAAAAGCAACTCCAGGACTTACAACAGACTGACGCTTTGCAAGACAAATCATCATGACTTTAAATAGTTATTACACATGTGCACATGCACATATTAAGCAAAAAAAAGCCCTGATGTAATGCTGCATCCAGGCAAGAGCAGAGGAAGTCATGTTCAACCAGGCGAAGATGCTGTCAGTTTATTATGGGGTCGTGTTTGCCATATATAGTTGATTAATTGCGATGTGAATGAGCTTGCTTGAAGAGCAAAAGGGTGTTAAAGGCAGGTGTTTTGGAGGTGGCACATGTTACTCTGTCTTGTCTGCTGGCTGAATCCACTTTGTAGCAATAAAGAGACACAGCTTGTCTGCTCTTTACTTTCTTGTGTACCACCACAAATGGACTTGGGGGCATAAACCTAAATAATAAATGGGAATCTGACTGAAGCTGTTTCAACTGAAATGATCACTTTGGAGCTGTTAAGACCTGGGGCTGAGCCAGGCTGGCTCGTGGTCCCTGAGGGGGGACCTCAGAAGCCCTTGGGCAAGTCCATGCCACCCCATCCAACATGCATCCAAGAGACAGAAGTGGCAGCCTGGGTCACTGGGACATTCAGTTTTTATTGAACACTTTAAATAAGCTGAAGGGGAGAGAAGTAAAAGACAGCATCCGTTGTTTGTTTCAGTGGCCAGCCTGGCCCAAACCATGACAATATTACTAGCAATTATTATTATTAATAATAATAAAAAAACCCATAAGAGTTTTGCATTCACCAGTGCATTTTGGGGAGGGAGGAAAACCAGCT
>NC_133929.1:2100000-2177500 GCF_964199755.1 Larus michahellis | reverse complement strand
TTTCCAGAGCTCTAGGCATGGTAGGGCAAGTCCATCCACGACTTGATAGCCAGTAGATGCAAAGTTACATAATTTCATAAGTGTCATTAGTATTGCAATGCAAATGAACTCCTGCCACTGTAGGTACCCACATGTTATAATTAAAGACTTCAGAAACAACAACAAATCGACATAAAGGTATTATTTTTGTATGAGTGTCCTGAATTCATCCTATCCCTAGCAACTGGAAAATTAGCTCATAGAATCATAGAATGATTAGAGTTGGAAGGGACCTTAAACATCGTCTCATTCCAACCCCCCCTGCCATGGGCAAGGACATCTTCCACTAGACCAGGTTGCTCAAAGCCCCGTCCAGCCTGGTTTTGAATACTTTCAGGGATGGGACAGCCACAGCTGTCAAACCTGAGCCAGGGTCTCACCACCCTCACAGGAAAGAATTTCTTCCTAATTTCTAATCTAAATTTCCTCTCTTTCAGTTTAAAACAGTTACCCCTTGTCATAAAGAGTCCCTCCCCATCTCTCCTGTAGGTACTGGAAGGCCGTTATAAGGTCTCCCTGGAGCCTTCTCTTCTCCAGGCTGAACCACCCCGACTCTCTCAGCCCATCTTCATAGGAAAGGTGCTTCAGCCCTCTGATCATAGAATAAATCATAGAATGTATTGGGTTGGAAGGGACCTTTAAAGGTCATCTAGTCCAACCCCCCTGCAGCAAGCAGGGACATCTTCAACTAGATCAGGTTGCTCAGAGCCTCATCCAGCCTGGCCTTGAACACTTCCAGGAATGGGGCGTCCACCACTTCTCTGGGCATCCTGTTCCAGTGTCTCACCACCCTCACAGTAAAGAACTTCTCCCTAATGGCTAATCTAAACCTGCCCTGCTCTAGTTTAAAGTCATTGCCCCTCATCCAATCACTACATGCCCTTGCAAACAGCCCCTCCCCAGCTTTCTTGTAGGCCCCCTTCAGGGACTGGAAGGCTGCTATAAGGTCTCCCCGGAGCCTTCTCTTCTCCAGGCTGAACAACCCCAATGCTCTCAGCCTGTCCTCATAGCAGAGGTGCTCCAGCCCTCTGATCATCTTTGTGGACCTCCGCTGGATCCATTCCAACAGGTCCATGTCCTTGTGCTGAGGGCTCCAGAGCAGGATGCAGTACTCCAGGTGGGGTCTCACAAGAGCGGAGTAGAGGGGGAGAATGACCTCCCTTGACCTGCTGGCCATGCTTCTTTTGATGCAGCCCAGGATTCGGTTGGCTTTCTGGGCTGCAAGTGCGCATTGCTGGTTCCTGTTGAACTTCTCATCCACCAACACCCCCAAGTCCTTCTCCTCAGGGCTGCTCTCAAGCCATTCTCCGCCCAACCTGTATTCGTGCCTGGGATTGCCATGACCCAGGTGCAGGACCTTGCACTTGGCCTGGTTGAACTTCATGAGGTTCGCAGAGGCCCACCTCTCAAGCCTGTCCAGGTCCCTCTGGATGGCATCCCTTCCCTCCAGCACACTGACCGTGCCACACAGCTTGGTGTCGTCGGCAAACTTGCTGAGGGTGCACTCAGTCCCACTGTCCATGTCACCGACAAAGATGTTAAACACCACTGGTCCCAGTACTGACCCCTGAGGAATGTCACTCGTCACCGGTTTCCATGTGGACATTGAGCCATTGACTGCAACCCTTTGAGTGCGGCCATCCAGCCAGTTCCTTATCCACCGAGTGGTCCATCCATCAAATCCATGCCTTTCCAATTTAGAGACCAGGATGTCGTGTGGGACAGTGTCAAATGCTTTGCATAAGTCCAGGTAGATGACGTCGGTTGCTCTCCCCTTATCCACCAATGCTGTGGCAACATCGTAGAAGGCCACCAATTTTGTCAGGCACGATTTGCCTTTGGTGAAGCCATGTTGGCTGTCACCAATCACCTCCTTATTTTCCATGTGCCTTAGCAGAGATTCCAGGAGGATCTGCTCCATGATCTTGCCAGGCACAGAGGTGAGACTGACCAGTCTGTAGTTCCCTGGGTCATCCTTTTTTCCTTTTTTGAAAATGGGGGTTATGTTTCCCCTTTTCTAGTCAGTGGGAACTTCACCGGACTGCCACGACTTTTCAAATATAATGGCAACCTGCCTAGGAACTTCATCCGCCAACTCCCTCGAGACCCGTGGATGGATTTCATCATGTCCCATGGACTTGTATTGATACAGTAGCCTTGAACAGACCAAAACGCTGGGGTGGAAGGCCCCTCAGGCCTTACTGATACCGAGTTAAAAAGAACATATTGTTCCCTCCTTACTGGAATAAGGTAGCTAAGTTTGAAATACTTTTGTAAGCGAATGGGTTAAATATCTGCTGGGTTTAGTTGGATAAAAGGAAGCCTTGAGACATTGTATCCTTAAGTAGAATAGAAACGGAAAGATGCTAGAATAAGCTAGTTTTGTGAAAACAAGAGTTGCAAACTAGGCCAAAAGACAAACTGAGTATGCACAAAGACAGAGTTCAATCAGCAGATAAGGTGAGGGAGACTATTTACAACCACCAGAGGACCCTGGAAGACTACCAATGGACATGGATTCGCATGCATCAAGGACATTTACATATATTAATGAGTTCTAGGTGATAATATGAATATGTTAATCATTTCTGGGAAATTTAATTAATATGTATATTCTGATTGCTTATAACCTTTGTAGTTGAGTGACTCGGTGCGCACACTAGGCAGAGTGATCCCCTGTGCGCCCAGCGCTTCAATAAAGACTGCCTGCTTTCTAATACTCAAAAACTGAGTCTTAGAGAGTCCTTAATTTCTGGCTTATGGTATTAGTATACCTTCAGGTTCCTCAGATGGTCTCGAACCTGATCTTCTCCTACAGTGGGCAGTTCTTCATTCTCATAGCCCCTGACTTTGCCTTCTGTGACTTGGGCAGTGTGGTTAGAACCCTTGCTGGTGTAGACCAAGGCGAAAAAGTCATTCAGTACCTCAGCCTTCTCCAAATCCCGGGTGACCAGGTCTCCTGTTTCCTTCAGGAGAGGGCCCACATCTTCCCTAGTCTTCCTTTTATCTCTGACATACTTACAGAAGCTTTTCTTGTTGTACTTGATGTCCCTGGACAGATTTAATTCTATCTGGGCTTCAGCTTGCCTAACCTGGTTCCTCAGACAGTTTCTCTGTATTCCTCCCAGGCTACCTGTCCTTGCTTCCACCCTCTGTAGGCCTCCTTTTTGCTTTTGAGCTTGTCCAGGAGCTCCTTGATCATCCATGCAGGCCTGAGTTCTTTCTTGGGATACACTGCTCCTGAGCTTGGAGGAGGTGATCCTTGAATATTAGCCGGGTTCCTTGGGCCGCTATCCCCTCCAGTACTTTTTCCCATGGTACCCTGCCAAGCAGGTCCCTCAAGAGGCCAAAGTCTGCTCTCCTGAAGTCCAGGGTAGTGAGCTTAATGCCCATCCTCCTCACTGCCTGCAGGATCTTGAATTCTACCATTTCATGATCACTGCAGCCGAGGCTGCCCTTGAGCTTGACATTCCCCACCAGCCCCTCCTTGTTGGGAAGGACAAGGTCCAGCATGGCACCTCTCCTCTTTGGCTCCTCTACCATTTGAAGAAGAAAGTTGTCATCGACACATTCCAATAACTTCCTGGATTTCTTATGCCTTGCTGTGTTGTCCCTCCAACAGATATCAGGGTGGTTGAAGTCCCCCATGAGGACCAGGGTCTGTGAACGCGATGCTGCTCCTATCTGTCTATAGAGGGTCTCTTCCGCTCTGTCATCCTGGTCAGTACGATCTCCTGTAACTGTGTTATAATAAGGATCTTCAATAGTTTTAAGCCATCTTCCTTTGAATTTGTCTTTCACTAAGTGAGGGAACATTTGTTCTAAGATTTGTTCTTGACTATTTTCAATGGCTACCCAAATCTGATTGGCCTGCAGTATACTAGTTAATTGAAATACAATGCAAGACAAAGCAGAGACGACTTCTTGAGACGCATTTTTGGTAATTAGTAATTGGGACCATAGCAATACATTAGTGTGCAGCCAGAGGTGCCAAGCACCTTGCCAGTTTTGTACTGAAGTTTGTAAAGCTGTTGATAGCCAGCTACTGTAATTCTGGTTATGCCAGCTTCAGTTTATTCCAATACTGACAATTTATTTGCTAGGGTTTCAATATCAAATGAACTAAATATTCCTTTTCCTGTACCAATTCCACCCAGCAGAATTTTAATAATAGCATAGAATCATAGAATACCAGGCTGGAAGGGACCTCAAGGATCATCTGGTCCAACCTTTCTTGGCAAAAGCACGGTCTAGACAAGATGACTCAGAACCCTGTCCAGCCGAATCTTAAAAGTCTCCAATGTTGGGGAATCCACCACTTCCCTGGGGAGATTATTCCAACGGCTGATTGTTCTCATTGTGAAAAATGTTCCTCTTGTGTCCAATCAGAATCTCCCCAGGAGTAACTTGTACCCATTACCCCTCATCTTTTCCATGTGACTCCTTGTAAAAAGGGAGTCTCTGTCTTCTTTGTAGCCACCCTTTAAATACTGGAACGTGGTGATAAGGTCTCCCCTAAGCCTTCTTTTCTCAAGGCTGAACAAACCCAGTTCTCTCAGCCTTTCCTCATATGGCAGGCTTCCCACTCCTTTGATCATCTTTGTGGCCCTTCTCTGGACCCTCTCCAGCCTGTCCACATCTTTTTTGTATAGCGGGGACCAAAACTGAACACAGGATTCCAGGTGTGGCCTGACAAGCAATGAGAAGAGTGAGTATGACTGAGGCTCTTATAGATTGCTTGAACAGTTTGAACTTTGGCTTGCTCTGTTGAGAGGGCATCAGATTTTTTCCTTTGAGAGTCTTGAGGGATTGTGTTATGGTTTGGGCCGGACTGGCCACTGAACGACAGATGCTCTCTGACCTCTCTCCCCTTCAGAGAAGGGAGAGCATCTCCCTTCAGGGTGAAGAGGAAGAGAGAGAGAGAGACTTATGAGTTTAAAAGAAACTAAACTACTTTAATGAAATATTAATAAAATAGTAAGAAGAAAATAATGAAATATATACAATTTTGGATTTCGGAAATGATTTTTACTTTCTCTAAATCATTATTTTATTGTTGATTATCCTGAATGTATTTCAGGGGTGGTTCCATATTAAATCTTGCTGCAGGAGTAGGGGTTTTATGAAATGCGCTGCTGCTACTTACACTGCTGCCCTTACTGGCACAAGACACTCTGCCACACGTAATGGCACAGGCCACTCTGCCACACGTAATGGCACAGGCCACTCTGCCACCACTACCAGCATGGGCCACTCAGTGACCCATCATGGCACGAGCTACTCCAGCATCAACAATGACTCCAGCTGCTCCAAAAACAAGTACCACTGCTACTCCAACTCCATCAGCAACTGTTCAAGTCACCTCAGTGACCAGGAAGCAAAAAAAGAGTTCAGCTCATTCCCCTGCCCCTTATGACAAAGACCAGATCAAGCCTAATACCATGGGAGAGAATTCTTCTAGCAAACATCTATGAGAGGATCCTTCTAAAGCAGATAAGGGAAAGGGTCCTTCTAACGTAGATCCAGGAAACAGTACTTCTCGAGCAGCTCAGGGAGACAGTCCTCAGGCAGCATCAGTGTAGGAGGAGGAATCACATGCAGAGGTAAGCATTCAGACCTTCTCTATGAAGGACTTGCAAAATATGAGAAAGGACTTTAGCCGTCATGAAGGTGAGACACTCATCACCTGATTGCTCCGATGCTGGGACAATGGGGCTGATACTATAGAGTTAAAAAATAGAGACGCTAGGCAGCTGGTAAACCTGGCCAGAGACAGCAGTATGACTAAAGTGACTGGGAGAAACTCACACACCCTTAGCCTCTGGAAGCATCTGGTGTCAGTGGTAAAGGGCAGGTATCCCTTTAAGAATGAAACCGAATGATCAAATGCCACCCAAGCAAATGGACCAAAAAAAGAGAACAGTATGAAGTACCTGAGAGAACTGGTTGTGTGAGAGGAGATTTATGGTGACTGGTGAGTGAATGGAGACGCTAACGAAACGCTAATTAAAAAACTGTATGTTGCAAAAGTTTCTGCAGGATGCAGCATGAATGTATTCCACCACATGGTCTGCGGAGGATCTGATGCTGACTCATAAATGGTAAATAAAGTAGCTAACAGAGAAGAGCAGTATTAAGACAGTCTCTCTCGCCCCCTCACTGTTGAGACGATGGAAATACAGGCTGAGAAAACTGAGAAAATGATTGAGAAAACCGAGAAATTTTTGAAAAAAATGAATCCTGGGCTGCAGCAAAAGAAGGGATAGAGTACCTCCTATATGAAGACAGGCTGAGAGAGTTGAGATTGTTCAGAGGAGAGGAGAGGAGAGGAGAGGTAAAGAGGGGAAAAGGAGAGGAGGGGAGAGCTTCAGGGCAGGTAAGACTGCGCTGGGGAAGGGATCTGCAGCAAAAAGGGCGGACAAAAAGCTCTTTTTGGGGCTTTTGGAAGCCAGCAAAAGCCCTCGGCCTGTGCTGAGGGCTGTCAGCTGGTGGGCGGGCTGCTGAGTGAGCCTGGGGGCGGAGCCAGCGCCTCCCCCGCGTTGATCAAGCCACCAGGTTATAGGAAGCCTCCGGGAGCAACCACTGTGAGCAACCAGTGCTCACCCCAGCTGACCGTTGAGTCACAAGGTGTCACTTGCGTGTAGAAATCCAGCCATGGTTGCTACCTGGTCGAAGGCTGCCGTTAAAAAAAAAACGTGGGCACCCAGACAGAGGCCCCATGCAAACATATGGGCGTCCAGGCCTCTGGCTGCAGAGAGCGCCAGAGCCTGGCACTTGCGATGGAGGGCAGCGGAGACAACACCTGTGTCAGATGTGAACAGGTAAATGATCTGCTCATTCTGGTGGCTGAGCTGAAGGAAGAAGTGGAGCGGTTGAAGAGTATCAGAGAATGTGAGAGGGAGAGTGACTGGTGGACCCGCTCCCTGAGAGAAAGGGAACAGGGTGAGGCCCCACACAAATCAGAGGACCCCCTCCCCTCTCATCACCAGGCAATAGGAGGGGATTGCAGAGAAGAGGGGGAATGGAAACAGGTCCCTGCTTGGGGAAGCAGGGGAATCCCCTCCCGGCCCCTCCCACCTTCCCAGTTACCCTTGCAGAACAGAGATGAAGCCCTGCAGGAGGAACTGGCTGTTGGAGAGGAGGATGATACACTCAGGCCAGAAATGTTAGAAATACAAAGTCGCCATGGACCCAGCATCACAACTGGCTCCAAAAGGAAAAGCAGATGGGCCATTGTGGTGGGTGACTCTCTACTGAGGGGGGCGGAGGGGCCAATATGCCATCCTGACCCACTTCACAGGGAAGTCTGTGGCCTCCCTGGGGCATGGGTCAGGGATGTGTTAGACAAACTTCCTGCCCTAGTAAACTCCTCTGACTATTACCCCCTCTTAGTATTTCAGGTGGGTAGTGATGAAGTGGGTAGAAGGAGCCCAAAAACAATTAAAAGAGATTTTTAGAGCCTTGGGGCGGCGGCTTAAGGGATCAGGAACACAAGTTGTGTTCTCCTCTATCCCTTCAGTGGCAATCATGAATGAGGAAATTAACAGGAAGAGGCATCAGGTCAACTTGTGGCTCCAGGACTGGTGTTAGCAGGGCTTTGGGTTTTTTGATCACAGGCTGCTATATGAGTCACCTGACCTGCTGGTGGCAGGTGGGATGCACCTGTCCCAGAAGGGGAAAAGAATTTTGGGGCAGGAGTTAGCAAGGCTCATTGACAGGGCTTTAAACTAGATATGAGGGGGGAGGGGAGATAACTGGGCCTGTCAGGCCTAAACCCAAGGGAGGCATGCCAGGGCTTGAAGGATGGTGGACTAGCAAGGACTCTCACTCTGCCATTTCATTTGAGAGAAGGGACAGACATTTAGAAATCATGGAAGCACCTGAGAGGGGTCTGGTGGGAAATGGGGCCCACACTCACAAAAAGGTGTTGGAATCATTAGCACATCTGAAGTGCATCTATACCAATGCACGCAGTATGCGCAACAAACAGGGGGAGCTTGAAGCCATGATGCACCAGGGAAACTATGACATAGTGGCTATCACAGAAACGTGGTGGGATGCCTCACACGACTGGAGTGCCACAATCGATGGCTACAAGCTCTTCAGGAGGGACAGACAGGAAAGGAGAGGCGGTGGAGTGGCCCTGTATGTTAGAGAATGCTATGAGAGCTCGGAAATCAAGTATAGTGATGATGGGGTGGAGAGTGTTTGGATTAGGTTAAGGGCCGATAAAGCTGATATCGCTGTGGGAGTCTGCTACAGACCTCCTGACCAAAGCAGTGAGGCGGATGAAGCTTTCTATAAGCAGCTGGGGGAAATCTCGCAGTCACTTGCTGTTGTTCTTGTGGGGGGACTTCAACCTCCCGGCTCTCTGCTGGGAATACAACACAGCAGAGAGGGAACAATCCAGGAGGTTCCTGGAATGTGTGGAAGATAACTTCCTCACACAGCTGGTAAGTGAGCCAACCAGGGAAGGTGCCCTCCTGGACCTGCTTCTTGTGAACAGGGAAGAACTTGTGGGGGAAGTAAAGGTTGGTGGCCGTCTAGGGCACAGTGATCATGAGATGATCGAATTTCTGATTCTTGGGGAAACAAGGAGAGGGGTTAGTAAAACTGCCACCTTAGACTTCTGGAGGGCAAACTTTGACCTGTTCAGAAGACTGATGGACAAAATCCCTTGGGAGGCTGCCCTGAAGGATATAGGAGCCCAGGAAGGCTGGACATACTTCAAGAGAGAAGTCTTAAAGGCACAGGAGGAGGCTGTCCCCGTGTGCCGAAAAACAAGTAGGCGGGGAAGGAGACCGGCCTGGCTAAATAGGGACCTTTGGCTGGACCTCAAGAACAAAAGGAGAGTCTATGACCTTTGGAAGAGGGGGCAGGTCTCTCATGAAGACTATAAAGATGTAGTGCAGCTATGCAGGGAGAAAATTAGGAGAGCCAAAGCGCAGCTAGAGCTCAACCTAGCCACAGCCGTTAAGGATAACAAAAAATGTTTCTATAAATTCATTAACAACAAAAGGAGGGTTAGGGAAAATCTCCCTCCCTTATTGGATGCAGAGGGAAACATAGTCACAAAGGATGAGGAAAAGGCTGAGGTGCTCAATGCCTACTTTGCCTCAGTCTTTAGCAGTGGAACGAGCTGTTCCCTGGGCACCCAGCCTCATGAGCTGGGAGACAGGGAGGGGAAGCTGAACGAGGTCATCACAATTAAAGAGGAAGTGATCAGTGACCTGCTACACCGCTTGGATGCCCACAAGTCTATGGGACCGGATGGGTTACATCCAAGAGTGCTGAAAGAGTTGGCAGATGTGCTCGCCAAGTCGCTTTCCATGATCTACCTGAAGTCATGGCTAACTGGGGAGGTCCCAATGGCCTGGAGGGTAGCAAACGTAGCACCCATCTACAAGAAAGGCAGAAAGGAGGATCCGGGAAACTATAGGCCTGTCAGTCTGACCTCGGGAGCAGGGAAGGTCATGGAGCAGATCATCTTGAGTGCCATTACAAGTCATATAACGGACAAGCAGGGGATCGGGCCTAGTCAGCATGGGTTTATGAAAGGCAGGTCCTGCCTGACCAACCCGATCTCCTTCTACGACAAGATGACCCGATTATTGGCCGAGGGAAAGGCTGTGGATATTGTCTACCTAGACTTTCGAAAAGCATTTGACACTGTCCCCCATAGAATTCTCATGGAAAAACCGGCGGCTCATGGCCTGGATGAGCATACGATCTGCTGGATCAAGCACTGGCTGGATGGGCGGTCCCAAAGAGTGGTGGCCAATGGAGTTAAATCCAGCTGGCGGCCGGTCACAAGCGGTGTCCCTCAGGGCTCAGTGTTGGGACCATTTCTGTTTAACATCTTTATTGATGACCTTGAGAAGGACATAGAGTGTATCATCAGCAAGTTCGCAGATGACACGAAGCTAAGCGGGAGTGTTGATCTGCATGAGGGTAGGGAGGCTCTACAGAGAGACTTGGATAGATTGGACCGATGGGCCAATGCTAACGGTATGAGCTTCAACAAGGCCAAGTGCCGGGTCCTGCACTTGGGCCACAACAACCCCATGCATCGCTACAGGCTTGGGGAAGTGTGGCTGGAGAGCTGCCCGGCAGAAAAGGACCTGGGGGTTCTAATTGACAAGCGGCTGAACATGAGCCAGCAGTGTGCCCAGGTGGCCAAGAGGGCCAATGGCCTCCTGGCTTGTATTAGAAATAGTGTGACCAGCAGAAGGAGGGAGGTGATTGTCCCCCTGTACTCAGCACTGGTGAGGCCACACCTTGAGTACTGTGTCCAGTTCTGGGCACCTCAATACGAGAGAGAGATCGAGGTGCTGGAGCGAGGGCAGAGGAGGGCAACGAAGCTGGTGAAGGGCCTGCAGAATAAATCTTATGAGGAGCGATTGAAGGAGCTGGGACTGTTTAGTTTGAGGAAGAGGACGCTGAGGGGAGACCTCATCGCTCTCTACAACTACTTGAAAGGACATTGTAGAGAGGTTGGTGCTCGTCTTTTCTTGTGGGAATAGAGAGCAGCATAGGTCTGTTCGACCTTGATGAGATAAAGCTGCGTCCTTGCGAGGGGGCTTGAGAGAACAGAAAAACAAGTAAGAATCAGCAAGAAACAGGACGTGAGAATGAAGTTGTTTCTCCTCGTGAACAGACAGCAGAAACCAATCGGAAGAAGTAGAGAAGCGCGTGGCAGTCGACCTTCAACCTATCAGCAGGACACAACTTGCGTGTGGAGAGTGTGTATAGCTATAAAGCCTGTCAGATTGTTGCAGAAAAGGTCTTTGGTCTGTACCCTGCCAGAGTCCGTGAATCCATGCTCCACATCTTCTCACAGGTAATTAGCAATAGAACAAGAGGGAATGGGTTCAAGCTGCAGCAGGATAGGTTTAGGCTGGACATTAGGAAAAAATTGTCGATGATCCCAAGGGTCCTGCTTAACCAACCTGATCTCTTTCTATGACCATGTGACCCGCCTTCTGGACGTGGGGAAGGCTGTGGACGTTGTCTGTCTGGACTTTGGTAAGGCCTTTGACACCATCCCCCACAGCATTCTCCTGGAGAAGCTGGCGAATCATGGCATAGACAAGCGTACTCTTTGCTGGGTTAAAAACTGGCTGGATGGCCGTGCCCAGAGAGTTGGGATTAATGGGGTGAAATCCTCTTGGCAGTCGGTCACCAGTGGTGTCCCTCAGGGCTCAGTTTTGGGGCCGGTTTTGTTTAATATCTTTATCAATGATCTGGATGAGGGGACTGAGTGCACCCTCAGTAAGTTTGCAGATGACACCAAACTAGGTGGGAGTGTTGATCTGCTTGAGGGTAGGAAGGCTCTACAGAGGGACCTGGACAGGCTGGGTCAATGGGCCAAGGCCAACTGTGTGAGGTTTAATAAGGCCAAGTACCGGGTCCTGCATTTTGGTCAGAACAACCCCAAGCAACGCTACAGGCTTGGGGCAGAGTGGCTGGAAAGCTGCCCAGCAGAAAAGGACCTGGGGGTGCTGGTGGACGGCCAGCTTAACATGAGCCAGCAGTGTGCCCAGGGGGCCAAGAGGGCCAACAGCATTCTGGCTTGTATCAGGAACAGCGTGGCCAGCAGGAGTAGGGAAGTCATCGTGCCTCTGTACTCGGCACTGGTGAGGCCTCACCTCGAGTGCTGTGTTCAGTTCTGGGCCCCTCTGTACAAGAGGGACATTGAAGTGCTGGAGCGTGTCCAGAGGAGAGCTAACAAGCTGGTGAGGGGTCTGGAGACCAGGTCATATGAGGAGAGGCCGAGGGAGCTGGGCATGTTTAGCTTGGAGAAGAGGAGGCTGAGGGGAGACCTCATTGCCCTCCACAACTACCTGAAAGGAGGTTGGAGAGAGGTGGGTGGTGGCCTCTTCTCCCAAGTGAATAATGACAGGACCAGAGGAAATGGTCTGAAGCTGTGGCAGGGGAGGTTTAGATTAGATATTAGGAGGAATTACTTTGCTGAAAGAGTGGTCAGGCACTGGAACGGCCTGCCCAGGGAGGGGGTTGAGTCCCCATCCCTAGAGGTGTTTAAGAAACATGTAGATTTGGCACTTCAGGGCGTGCTCTAGTGGCAGAGATTGTAGGTTGTTTCGTTGGACTCGATGACGTCAAAGGTCCTTTGCATCCATGGAGATTCTATGAAAGGACAGGAGAGGAAAAGGACAGGAGAGGAGGAAAACCAAATAGAGGAATAAGGGAGGAGAGGAGAACAGAGAAGAACAGAGAAGACGACAGGAGAGGAGGTGATGGGAATGGGGAAAAGAGGAGAGGAGAGTTAGGGAGAGGAAAAGACGAGGAGAGGAGAGGAACAGAGGAAGAGAGGAGACGAGAGGGAGACGAGACGAAACGAGAGGTGGAAAGGCGAAGAGAGGAAGAAGGGAAAAGAGGAGAGGAGAGGAACAGAGGAAGAGAGGAGATGAGAGGAGACGAGAGGGATACGAGACGAAACGAGAGGAGGAAAGGCGAAGAGAGGAAGAAGGGAAGAGAGGACAGGAGAGGAGAAGAACAGAGGAAGAGAGAAGAGGATGGGAGACAAAAGGAGAGAAGAGGAGAGGAAAGGAGAGGAGAGGAGGAAAGGCGAAGAGAGGAAGAAGGGAAGAGAGGACAGGAGAGGAGAAGAACAGAGGAAGAGAGAAGAGGATGGGAGACAAAAGGAGAGAAGAGGAGAGGACAGGAGAGGAGAGGCGAGGAGAGGAATAAGGGAGGAAAGGCGAGGAGAGGAATAAGGGAGGAAAGGCGAGGAGAGGAATAAAGGGAAGAGAGGAGGGGAGCGGAGAGATGAAGAACAAAGGAATAGAAAAGAGGAGAGGAGAGGAATAAGGGAAGAGAGGAGAAGAACAGGAAGAGAGGAGAGGAGGAGAGGAGAGGAATACAAGAGGAGAAAAGGGGAGAGGAGAAGAGAAGAATAAGTGAGGAGAGGAAAGGAATAAGGGAGGAGAGGAGAGGTGGAAAGGAGAATAGAGGAATAAGGGAGTAGATGAGATGAGAGGAGATGAATAAGAGAGGAGAGGAGAAGAACAGGAGGAGAGGAGGGGAGGGGAGGGGAGGGGAAGAGAGTAATACAAGAGGAGAAATGGGAGAGGAGAGGAGATGAGAGGAGAAGAGGAAAGGAATAAGGGAGGAGAGGAGAGGAAGAAGGAAGGCAACCTGGTCAGATTCAGGCAACCTGGTCTAGTGGGAGGTGTCCCTGCCCATGGCAGGGGGGTTGGAACTAGATGATCTTTAAGGTCCCTTCCAACCCTGACAATTCTGTGATTCTAAGTTGCTTTTCCTTTCTCAGCTTTATTACTCATTTTGCCTTATTGTTTGAGCAGAGAGACAGCTATATCATAGAATCATAGAATGATTTAGATTGGAAGGGACCTTAAAGATCATCTAGTTCCAACCCCCCTGCCTTGGGCAGGGACACCTCCCACTAGATCAGGCTGCTCAAAGCCTCATCCATCTTGGCCTTGAACACTTCCAGGGATGGGGCATCCACAACTTCCCTGGGCAACCTGTTCCAGTGCCTCACCACCCTCACAGGAAAGAATTTCTTCCTGATATCCAATCTAAATCTACCCTCTTTCATTTTGAGGCCATCACCCCGTGTCCTGTCATTACACTCCCTGATAACGAGTCCCTCCCCATCCTTCCTGTAGGCCCCCTTTAGGTACTGGAAGGCTGCTACAAGAGCCTTCTCTTCTCCAGGCTGAACAGCCCCAACTCTCTCAGCCTGTCTTCATAGGAGAGGTGCTCCAGCCCTCTGATCATCTTCATGGCCCTCCTCTGGACCCGTTCTGACAGGTCCATGTCCTTCCTGTGCTCAGGGCTCCAGAGCTGGACACAGTACTCCAGGTGGGGCCTCACCAGAGCAGAGTAGAGGGGCAGAATCACCTCCCTTGACCTGCTGGCCATGCTTCTTTTGATGCAGCCCAGGATTCGGTTGGCTTTCTGGGCTGCAAGTGCGCATTGCCGGCTCATGTTGAACTTCTCATCCACCAACACCCCCAAGTCCTTCTCCTCAGGGCTGCTCTCAAGCCATTCTCCGCCCAACCTGTATTCGTGCCTGGGATTGCCATGACCCAGGTGCAGGACCTTGCACTTGGCCTGGTTGAACTTCATGAGGTTCGCAGAGGCCCACCTCTCAAGCCTGTCCAGGTCCCTCTGGGTGGCATCCCTTCCCTCCAGCACACTGACCGTGCCACACAGCTTGGTGTCGTCGGCAAACTTGCTGAGGGTGCACTCAGTCCCACTGTCCATGTCACCGACAAAGATGTTAAACACCACTGGTCCCAGTACTGACCCCTGAGGAATGTCACTCGTCACCGGTTTCCATGTGGACATTGAGCCATTGACTGCAACCCTTTGAGTGCGGCCATCCAGCCAGTTCCTTATCCACCGAGTGGTCCATCCATCAAATCCATGCCTTTCCAATTTAGAGACCAGGATGTCGTGTGGGACAGTGTCAAATGCTTTGCATAAGTCCAGGTAGATGACGTCGGTTGCTCTCCCCTTATCCACCAATGCTGTGGCAACATCGTAGAAGGCCACCAATTTTGTCAGGCACGATTTGCCTTTGGTGAAGCCATGTTGGCTGTCACCAATCACCTCCTTATTTTCCATGTGCCTTAGCAGAGATTCCAGGAGGATCTGCTCCATGATCTTGCCAGGCACAGAGGTGAGACTGACCAGTCTGTAGTTCCCTGGGTCTTCCTTTTTTTCCCTTTTTGAAAATGGGGGTTATGTTTCCCCTTTTCTAGTCAGTGGGAACTTCACCAGACTGCCACGACTTCTCAAATATAATGGAAAGTGGCTTGGCGACTTCTTCTGACAACTCCCTCAGGACCCATGGATGGATTTCATCTGGTCCCATGGACTTATGCACCTTCGGGTTCCTTAGACGGTCCCGAACCTGATCTTCTCCTACAGTGGGGGGTTCTTCATTCTCATAGACCCTGCCTTTGCATCCTGCAACTTGGTTGGTGTGGTTGGAGCCCTTGATGGTGAAGACCGAGTTGAAAAAGTCATTCAGTACCTCAGCCTTCTCCATATCCCATGAGACCCCACCTGGAGTACTGTGTCCAATTCTGGAGCCCCTACTACAAGAGAGATATGGATGTGCTGGAACATGTCCAGAGAAGGGCCACGAGGATGATCAGAGGGCTGGAGCCCCTCTCCTATGAGGACAGCCTGAGAGAGTTGGGGTTGTTCAGTCTGGAGAAAAGAAGGCTCCGAGAAGACCTTATAGTGGCCTACCAGTATCTTAATGGGGCCTACAAGAAAGCTGGGGAGGGACTTTTTAGGATGTCAGGTAATGGTAGGACTAGAGGGAATGGATTAAAACTAGAGATGGGACGATTCAGACTGGACGTTAGGAAGAAGTTCTTCACCATGAGGGTGGTGAGACACTGGAACAGGTTGCCCAGAGAGGTGGTGGAAGCCCCATCCCTGGAAGTTTTTAAGGCTAGGCTGGATGGGGCTCTGAGCAACCTGATCTAGTGGGAGGTGTCCCTGCCCACGGCAGGGGGGTTGGAACTAGATGATCTTTAAGGTCCCTTCCAACCCTAACAATTCTATGATTTTATATCCTGGGTGACCAGGTCTCCTGTCTCCTTCAGGAGAGGGCCCACATCTTCCCTAGTCTTGCCTTTATCCCTGACGTACTTCTAGAAGTTTTTCTTGTTATCCTTGATGTCCCTGGCCAGATTTAATTCTATCTGGGCTTTAGCTTGCCTAACCTGGTTCCTGGTCACTTGGACAGTTTCTCTGTATTCCACCCAGTCAACCTGTCCTTGCTTCCACCCTCTGTAGGCCTCCTTTTTGCTTTTGAGCTTGTCCAGGAGCTCTTTGTTAATCCATGCAGGCCTCCTGGCACTTTTGCCTGACTTCTTCATTCTTGGCATGCACCGCTCCTGAGCTTGGAGGAGGTGATCCTTGAATACTAACCAGCTTTCTTGGGCCCCTCTCCCCTCCAATGCTTTTTCCCATGGTACCCTGCCAAGCAGGTCCCTCGAGAGGCCAAAGTCTGCTCTCCTGAAGTCCAGGGTCGTGAGCTTGCTGCGTGCCCTCCTCGCTGCCCTAAGGATCTTGAATTCTACCATTTCATGATCACTGCAGCCGAGGCTGCCCTTGAGCTTGACATTCCCCACCAGCCCCTCCTTGTTGGGAAGGACAAGGTCCAGCATGGCACCTCTCCTCTTTGGCTCCTCTACCATTTGAAGAAGAAAGTTGTCATCGACACATTCCAAGAACTTCCTGGATTTCTTGTGCCCTGCTGTGTTGTCCTTCCAACAGATATTGGGGTGGTTGGGCTTATTTTGCCTACCGTTAAAGAGCAGAGATACCAACAGAAGACATTCTCTATTCACTTTGTAGTATTATAAATGTCTGAGTGCAGGAATTACCTCCCCCAGCATTGATATGTGACCTGTGGTAAAGAATTTGACAGATATTTAGTAGTTTTAGTCAGGAAAGGAAAAATATGTGTATTACTCCCGCTGTACATGCATGAGCAGCCTAGCTGGGTCCTTCAGTCTTATTTACAACAATTTTAGAGTAAGTAAGATAATAAAGAAATAACGAATGAATATGAGGTGGCAATCAAGCATGTGGGAGGTTTGTAACAAGATTGTTCTATGGGTGCTTTACTGCGTATTACTGGCGTTTTGGCTTAATTAATTAAAGCAGGTTTCCTGGGGAGTGAAGGATATCCCCATAGAATCATAGAATCATAGAATTGCTGAGGTTGGAAGGGACCTTTAAGATCATCAAGTCCAACCTTTAACCTACCCTGACAAAAACCACTTCTAAACCATGTCCCTAAGTGCCCCATCTATCCTTTTTTTAAACACCTCCAGGGATGGTGAATCCACCACTTCCCTGGGCAGCCTATTCCAATGTTTAATAACCCTTTCAGTGAAAAAATGTTTCCTAATATCCAATCTAAACCTCCCCTGACATAACTTGAACCCATTTCCTCTTGCCCTATCACTTGTCACCAGGGAGAAGAGGTCAGCCCCCATCTCTCTACAACCTCCTTTCAGGTAGTTGTAGAGGGTGATAAGGTCTCCCCTCAGCCTCCTCTTCTCCAGGCTAAACAACCCCAGCTCCCTCAGTCGTTCTTCATAAGATTTGTCCTCCAGACCCCTCGCCAGCTTTGTAGCCCTTCTCTGGACACGCTCCAACACCTCAATGTCCCTCTTGTACAGAGGGGCCCAAAACTGAACGCAGTACTCGAGGTGGGGCCTCACCAGTGCCGAGTACAGGGGGATGATCACTTCCCTAGTCTGGCTCACCACACTGTTCCTGATACAGACTAGGATGCTGTTGGCCTTCTTGGCCCCCTGGGCACACTGCTGGCTCATATTCAGCCGGCTGTCAACCAACACCCCCAGGTCCTTTTCTGCCAGGCAGCTTTCGAGCCACTCTGCCCCAATCCTGTAGCGCTGCATGGGGTTGTTGTGACCCAAGTGCAGGACCTGGCACTTGGCCTTGTTGAACCTCATACCATTGGTCTCAGCCCATCGGTCCAGCCTGTCCAGATCCCTCTGCAGAGCCAACCTACCCTCAAGCAGATCAACACGCCTGCCCAGTTTAGTGTCATCTGTGAACTTACTGAGGGTGCATTCGATCCCTTCATCTAGATCATCGATAAAGATATTAAAGAGAACCGGCCCCAGCACCGAGCCCTGGGGGACACCAGTTGTGACCAGACACCAACTGGATTTAACTCCATTTACCACCACTCTCTGGGCACGGCCATCCAGCCAGTTCTTTTACCCAGCGAAGAGTACACCTGTCCAGGCCATGAGCAGCCAGTTTCTCCAGGAGAATGCTGTGGGAAACAGTGTCAAAAGCTTTGCAAAAATCCAAGTAGATAACATCCACAGCTTTTCCCTCATCCACTAAGTGGGTCACCTTATCATAGAAGGATATTAGGTTTGATAGGCATGACCCGCCCTTCACAAATCCATGCTGACTGGGCCTGATCACCCTGTTCTCCTGCATGTGCCGTGTAATGGCACTGAGGAGGATCTGTTCCATGACCTTCCCGGGCACCGAGGTCAGACTGACTGGCCTGTAGTTCCCCGGATCCTCCTTCCGGCCCTTCTTGTGGATGGGTGTCACATTTGCTAACCTCCAGTCAACTGGGACCTCCCCGGTTGTCCAGGACTGCTCATAAATGATGCAAAGTGGCCTGGCGAGCACTTCCACCAGCTCTTTCAATACCCTTGGGTGGATCCCATCCGGCCCCATAGATTTGTGCACCTCCAGGTGCTGAAGCAGGTCCCTCACCATTTCCCTTTGGATTACAGGGGCTTCATTCTGCTCCCCATCCCTGTCTTCTAGCTCAGGGGTCTGGGTACTCAGGGAACAACTGGTCCTACTGCTGAAGACTGAGGCAAAGACTTCATTAAGTACCTCAGCCTTCTCCTCATCCTTGGTCACTATGTTGCCGGCCCCATCTACTAGAGGACAGAGATTATCCTTAGTCCTCTTCTTATTGCTAATATATTTATAGAAACTTTTTTTGTTGTTCTTGACAACAGAAGCCAGGTTTAGTTCTAGCTGGGCTTTGGCCCTCCTGATTTTTTTCCCTACATAGCTTCACTACCTCTTTGTAGTCCTCTTGAGTGGCCTGCCCTTCCTTCCATACCCTGAAAGGAACTAAGTGGACTGTTTCTTTCAGGTTTAAGGGGTTTGATTATAAACAGAAAGACCTAACCTGTGGCAAGGGCTCTATTTGAAATACAGAATCCCATGAAACACAATCAGTAATATCTGCCAAACTAATGCATGCAAGTGTTTTTTAATATTTTGGTCACATTTAGTACATTACATAGAGAGTTTTTTGGTAAGGTTCTTATCCTAAATTAAATTATTCTGTTTCATGTGAGCCAAAGGGTCATTCTGCTTTTGCCCTGAGAGGGACTTAAGGTTTGGATAATAGTAATGAGCTTGTTGTAATGAGAATTGTAGCACTTACAGCAGGTATGGACTAGAAGACAGTGACACAAATGAAATGGCTGAGAAGCAGAATCTCAAGTGAAAGCCCAGAAGAGACAAAGCAAATCATGGTACCTGGTAAGATTTCCAGACCCTTTTTTTCTGACCTGTACAACATGGTGGCCTACCTCTGGCTATGAAACCATTTGTCTAGCTTTCTAGAAAATCGGACTGTTTAGAGAAGAGCTTAAAAGTTTCTGTAGTGATAAAAACTCTCAGCTTGCTCCCCAAGAGGACCATAGATGAAGCTTAAGTTCCACACTGTTGCTCCCCTTTGTGGTCTGCCCAAAGCATGGCTATGGAGGGCAAGAGGCAAAACATTCAGACAGAATCCAGGATTGGATCCTGTGGCAGGGAGGTGGTGAAATAGATAAGGAAATGAAAAAAAATTAGTAGAAGCTGAGGAGTGATGTAATGGTTAGTGACGTATGTAAAAGGAGAGTGGGGTATTAGAAAGAAAACTAAAGGGAGACCTACAACCAAACTATGCTCCAGAAGACCAAGATGAGGGTGCATGATAGAAAGCAGAAGGTCGGGAATGGTAGTTTGGACCATGTAAAATGAAGATCAAGTAATAGTAATTGAGACTGAAGTGAAGGAGACTAGTGTTGCACTTCCATGTTGGCTAAGGGAGGTTTATTGGATTTGGTTGGGATGGAGTTAACTTTCCCCATAGCAACCCTCATCATGCTGTGCTTTGTATTTGTAGCTAGAACCGTGTTGATAACACACCGGTGTTTTGGCTACTGCTGATCAGTGCTCACACAGCATCAAGGCAGTCTCTCCAACCCCTCATCCCCATGCCAAAGGCCAGTAGGCTGGGGGTGGGCAAGAGGTTGGGAGGGGACATAGCCAGGACAGCTGACCCAAATTCACCAAAGGGATATTCCATACCATATGACAGCATGCTCAGCAACAAAAGCTGAGAGAAAGGAGGAAGAGGAGGGTCATTCTTTATTAAGTCATTTGTCTTCCAAAGCAACCGCTACGCATACTGGGGCCCTACTTCCTAGGAAGTGGCTGGACATCGCTTGCTGATGGGAAATAGAGCATAAATCTTTTTGCTTTCCTTTGCTTCAGCATGCAGTCTTTGCTTTTTTTCATTAAATTACCTTTATTTCAACCCATGAGCTTTTCCATTGTATTTTCTCCCCCTGTCCTGCTGAGGAGGGGGACTGAGAGAATAGGTTGGTGGGCACCTGACAGCCAGCCAAGGTTAACCCACCACAGTCCTTTGTGGTGCCCCACATGGGGCCTGAGACAACAGCAGTTTTGAATTGAGTGTGGTATAGCTATAGTCATTATTAAGTAGCAGGCTTCTGTGCAGATCACAGAGTTTGCTTGCTGCACTGCTTATCTCTTTATTTTGATGATCAGAGGGCTGGAACACCTATGCTGTGAGGACAGGCTGAGAAAGTTGGGGTTGTTCAGCCTGGAGAAGAGAAGGCTCTGGGGAGACCTTATAGCAGCCTCCCAGTACCTAAAGGGGGCCTACAGGAAAGATGGGGAGGAACTCTTTATCAGGGAGTGTAACGATAGGACAAGGGGTAACAGTTTCAAACTGAAGTAGGGTAGATTTAGATTAGAACTTAGGAACAACAACTTTACTGTGAGGGTGGTGAGGCACTGGAACAGGTTGCCCGGGGAAGTTGTCAATGCCCCATCCCTGGAAGTGTTCAAGGCCAAGCTGGATGAGGCTTTGAGCAACCTGGTCCAGTGGGAGGTGTCCCTGCCCAGGGCAGGGGGGTTGGAACTAGATGATCTTTAAGATCCCTTCCAACCCAAACCATTCTGTGATTCTATGATTCTATGATTTTGATGAGCTTGGGAACATTTCAGTACAAACAATGGCTATGTGCTTGGCCCTGGCATTGATGCCCTTACTGTGCTGGGGGAGCTGTCCTGTAGAAAAGATGAGGGAATATACCTCCCTCTTCCTATTCAGGATTGATATGTGTGGTTTTATTGTGCAGGCTCCTGAGGTCCTTGTTCACCCTTATGTGAGCTACTAACATTGTTGGCTTACTGTCGGGCTTGTGGAATCTGGTGTCATCTTGGCGTAAGAGGAGGCAACTTTTGGGTGAAGTGATACTGAAACATGCCCTGAGGTGGCCAGTCCCTGGGTGGCAGGGTGTGTGGAAGGATTTGGGCAGGTGCCTAGAGTAGTTATCACCTCCCATATCCTGGGATTTTACACCTGAAAAAGCAAGGAATCCTGGTAAACTGACATGCCACCTGATAGAAGAGTGTCTTGCCTACCCCAATGAAAACCAGCAGTAGCACTGAAAACCAGTAGCACTGTACTGGGGCTTGGCCTATGCCTATCGAGCCACAGTTCAGTACTATCTAAGGAGCATGATTGAGAAAGGGACCCAAATTACATCTAAGAACATGATAGTTGGGATAGGGACCCAACCTCCATCTAAGGATACCATGGTTGAGATCCGTACCCAAATGCCAACTACAGTAACTGCCCCAGTAGTGAAAAAGAAACACTGGACATGGAGGTCGATGCTTCCATATCTTCGATTAGTCAGGGAGGAGGAAGGGTCTTATCAGGAAGACAGTCTTTCAGAAAAGAAACATGAGGAAGAAGTGAGAGAAATCACCCAAGAGGCAGAAGCTACCCTGCCTTTCAAGTCCCTGACCTTGAAAGAATTTTGAGACGTGCAGAAACATTACAGCTGCCAGCCATGTGAGCAGATTGCTGTCTGGCTGCTCCAGTGCTGGAATAGCACGGCCAACAATCAGCAACTGGAAGGTAAGGAATCCCAACAGCTGGGATCCCTTGCTAGAAACTGGGGAATTGGCAGAGGAATTGGAAAAGAGGCAGCAATTTGCAGTCTCTGGAGGCAGCTCCTGTCAAGTGTGAAGGCAAGATATCCTATCACTGAGGAAGGCATCCAGAATTAGTGGTGCTGGAATCATCTACAGTGACCTGGATGACAACAAGATCTCCAAAGATCTGCATGTTGTCCTATGTACTGGCCGCGTGGAGGAAAGTGGTCCAAAATAATAACTTTCTGACACAGGTGGTACAGGAGCCAACAAGGAGAGGGGCACTCCTGGACCTGGTACTGACAAACACAGGGGGACTGGTGGAGGACATGAAGGTTGGGGGCACCCTAGGTTGTAGTGATCATGAAATGATAGAGTTCAGGATCATGGGTACTACGCACAAAACAACAAGAAGTAAAATTACAACCTTGGATTTCAGGGGGGCTAACTTTGACCTCTTCAAGAAACTGATTGGAGAGATCCCGTGGGCTAGGGCTCTGGAAGGCAAAGGGGCTCAAGAGAGCTGGTTGATATTCAAAGACCACTTCCTCCAAGCTCAGGATCGGTGCATCCCTAAGAGCAAGAAATCGGGCAAGGGACGCAGGAGACCTGCGTGGTCGAGCAGGGAGCTTCTGAAAAAGCTCAAGTGGAAGAAGGGAGTTTACAGTAAGTGGAAGAAGGGACTGACCCCTTGGGAGGATTACAAGAATGCTGCCAGAGTGTGCAGGGATGAAACAAGGAAAGCCAAGGCCTCCTTGGAATTAAACCTGGCCAGGGATGTCAAGCTCAACAGGAAGGGCTTCTACAAGTATATTGGAGGCAAAAGGAAGACCAGAGAAGTTGTGGGCCCACTGTTGAATGAGACAGGAGCCATGGTGACGGAGGATGCGGAGAAGGCGGAATTACTGAATGCCTTCTTTGCTTCGGTCTTTACTGCTCGGACCAAACCTCAGGAGTCCCAGACACTGGGGGAAGTAACGGGGAAAGAAGAAGACTTCCCTTGGGTTGAGGAGGATCGAGTGAGGGATCAATTAGATCAATTAGATATTCACAAGTCCATGGGCCCCAATGGGATGCACCCGAGAGTGCTGAGGGAGCTGGCAGAAGTCATTGCTGGGCCGCTCTCCATCATCTTTGAAAGGTCCTGGGGAACAGGCGAGGTGCCTGAGGACTGGAGGAAAGCCACTCCAGTCTTCAAAAAAGGCAAGAAGGAGGACCCGGGGAACTACAGGCCGGTCAGCCTCACCTCCATCCCTGGAAAGATGATGGAACAGCTTGTTCTGGGCATCATCTCAAGGCATGTGGAGGAAAAGAAAGCTATTGGAAGTAGTCAACATGGATTCACCAAGGGGAAATCATGTCTGACTAATCTGATAGCCTTCTATGATGGCATGACTGGATGGAGAGATGAGGGGAGGGCGGTAGATGTGGTCTACCTTGACTTAAGCAAGGCTTTCAACATGGTCTCCCACAGCATCCTCATAGGGAAGCTTAGGAAGAGTGGGCTAGATGAATGGACAGTAAGGTGGATAGATAACTGGCTGAAAGACAGAGCTCAGAGGGTCGTGATTAGGGGCACAGAGTCTAGTTGGAGGTCAGTGACGAGTGGTGTTCCCCAGGGGTCAGTACTGGGTCCAGTCCTCTTCAATATATTCATCAATGACCTGGATGAGGGGATAGAGTGCACCCTCAGCAAGTTTGCCGATGACACAAAGCTGGGAGGGGTGGCTGACACACCGGAAGGCTGTGCTGCCATACAGAGAGACCTGGACAGGCTGGAGAGTTGGGCAGAGAGGAACCTTATGAAATTCAACAAGGGCAAGTGTAGGGTGCTGCACCTGGGGAGGAATAACCCCCTGCACCAGGACAGGTTGGGGGCTGACCTGCTGGAGAGCAGCTTGGTGGAAAGAGACCTGGGAGTCCTGGGGGACAACAGGATGACCATGAGCCAGCAATGTGCCCTTGTGGCCAAGAAGGCCAATGGCATCCTGGGCTGCATCAAGAAGAGTGTGGCCAGCAGGTCGAGGGAGGTCATCCTCCCCCTCTACTCTGCCTTGGTGAGGCCGCACCTGGAGTACTGTGTCCAGTTCTGGGCTCCCCGGTTCAAGAGGGACAGGGAACTGCTGGAGAGGGTGCAGCAGAGAGCTACCAAGATGATTAGGGGACTGGAACACCTCTCTTATGAAGAAAGGCTGAGGGACTTGGGTCTCTTCAGTCTGGAAAAAAGACGGCTGAGGGGGGACCTTATCAACACTTCTAAATACTGAAAGGGTGGGTGTCAGGAGGATGGGGCCAGGCTCTTTTCAGTGGTGCCCGGGGACAGGACAAGAGGTAACAGGCACAAACTTGAGCATAGGAAGTTCCACCTAAACATGAGGAGGAACTTCTTTACTTTGAGGGTGGCAGAGCCCTGGAACAGGCTGCCCAGAGAGGTGGTGGAGTCTCCAACTCTGGAGACATTCAAAACCCGCCTGGACGTGTTCCTGTGCAACCTGCTCTGGGTGACCCTGCTCTGGCAGGGGGGTTGGACTAGATGATCTCCAGAGGTCCCTTCCAACTCTATGATTCTATGAAAATGCGCTGTCATCCTAACGGCTTGGCGACAATGTTTTGCCCAGATACAGATGTACCAGCTGTGGAGAGAGTATCTTCCTGGCTCCAAAATTTTGAAGAAAATCTCTACCTCCTCATCCCCACAGGCAAGCACCTCAGCTGTCAAGGGCACCCCATCGAGCAAGTCCCCTCCTGCCCTGGTCAGAGGGAAAGGGAGCCCCAGGTGCATGTCATGTGTCACCCTCTGGTTCTTCCTGCATGACCGGGGGAGGACATGAGGAAGTGGGATGGTGAGCCCACCTTTAAGCTGGGAGCCCATGTATGCGAACTGAGGGGCAAAACAGTTGCTAAGAAGGGGCCGCCCAAGAAGGCCATCAGCTTAGTTGCTGTAGAGACACAAGAAGGCAATCAGCGATCTCCCAAACATAGAAGAAGGACTGAGATCACCTCCCTTGATTCTGGTGAGGGGACTTCTGGTCTGGCACTGCAAGAGTCAGATAATGAATGCTCCAGACAGGAACAGGAATAGAGGGTTCCTGCCTTCGGCCAGGAGGAGGAAAGGGATTACTGGGTTTACTGGACTGTGTGCATTCGATGGCCTGGCACATTGGACCCACAGAAGTATAAGGCTTTGGTAGACACTGCTGCACAGTGCCATCAGAGCATAGGGGCACAGAACCCATCTAGATCTCTGGAGTGACAGGGGAATGACAAGAATTGAGTATATTGGAGGCTGAGGTGAGCTTAACAGGGGACAAGTAGCAGTAGTACATCAAGACCTAAAAGGGTACTGATGGGCTTTCAGTGTACCCACCAGGAACACATAGAAAGTTAAACAGCTGTCTACCTTGTCTGGCTTCTTGGAAGATCCCTCCGTTGTCAGGTTGCTGTGAAGAACAGCAGGTGCCGATTGCTGCCAGGACAGTGCACCGGTGGCAATATCACACCAACTCAGAATCCCTGGCTCCCATCCATGAGCTGATTCATCAACTGGAGAGCCAAGGATTGATCAGCAAGACTCACTCACCCTTTAATAGTCCCATATGGCCAGTGCTAAAGTCTGATGGAGAGTGGAGGCCAACAGTGGACTACCGTGACTTGAACAAAGTCATGCCACTGCTGAGTGCTGCGGTACCAGATATGCTAGAACTCCAATATGAACTGGAGTCAAAGGCAGCCAAGTGGTATAGAATCATAGAATCTTCATGGTTGGAAGGGACCTTTGAGATCACCGAGTCCAACCATACACACACCGAAAAAAAAAAAAACCAAACCCAAAAAAACCAAAAGCAAACAAAAAAAAAACCACAAACAAACAACCTACAATCTCTGCCACTAGAGCATGCCCTGGAGTGACACATCTAGACGTTTCTTAAACACCTCTAGGGATGGGGACTTAACCACCTCCCTGGGCAGGCCGTTCCAGTGCCTGACCACTCTTTCAGCAAAGTAATTCTTCCTAATATCTAATCTAAACCTCCCCTGACGCAACTTCAGACCATTTCCTCTGGTCCTGTCATTATTCCCCTGGGAGAAGAGGCCACCACCCACCTCTCTCCACCCTCCTTTCAGGTAGTTGTGGAGGGCAAGGAGGTCTCCCCTCAGCCTCCTCTTCTCCAAGCTAAACATGCCCAGCTCCCTCAGCCTCTCCTCATATGACTTGGTCTCCAGACCCCTCTCCATCCTGGTAGCTCTCCTCTGGACATGCTCCAGCACCTCAATGTCCCTCTTGTACAGAGGGGCCCAGAACTGAACACAGCACTCGAGGTGGGGCCTCACCAGTGCTGAGTACAGAGGCACGATGACTTCCCTGCTCCTGCTGGCCACACTATTCCTGATACAAGCCAGAATGCTGTTGGCCTTCTTGGCCCCCTGGGCACACTGCTGGCTCCAGGTCCCTCTGTAGAGCCTTCCTACCCTCAAGCAGATCAACACTCCCACCTAGTTTGGTGTCATCTGCAAACTTACTGAGGGTGCACTCAGTCCCCTCATCCAGATCATCGATAAAGATATTAAACAAAACCGGCCCCAAAACTGAGCCCTGAGGGACACCACTGGTGAGCGGCTGCCAAGAGGATTTCACCCCATTAATGACAACTCTCTGGGCACGGCCATCCAGCCAGTTTTTAACCCAGCAAAGAGTACACTTGTCTGTGCCATGATTCTCCAGCTTCTCCAGGAGAATGCTGTGGGGGACGGTGTCAAAGGCCTTACCAAAGTCCAGATAGACAACGTCCACAGCCTTCCCCGCGTCCAGAAGGCGGGTCACATGGTCATAGGAGATCAGGTTGGTTAAGCAGGACCTCCCTTTCCTAAACCCGTGCTGGCTGGCCCTGATCCCTTGGCTGCCCTGCACTTGCCATGAGAGCTCACTCAAGATGATCCTCTCCATGATCTTCCCTGGTACCGAGGTCAGGCTGACAGGCCTGTAGTTCCCCGGATCCTCCTTCTGACCCTTCTTGTAGATGGGCGTCACATTAGCCACCCTCCAGTCATCTGGTACCTCCCCTGTTGACCAAGACTGTTGATAAATGATGGAGAGAGTCTTGGTGAGCTCTCCTGCCAGCTCCCTGAGTACTCTTGGGTGAATCCCATCTGGCCCCATCGACTTATGTGCGTCTAGGTGCAGAAGCAGATCATTGACTACTTCCTCCTGGATTATGGGTGGCTTGTTCTGCTCTCCATCCTTATCTTCCAGCTCCGGAGGCTGAACCCCCTGGGGATAGCTGATCTGACTATTGAAGACGGAGTCTTCATTGTATGCTACAATTGTATGCTACAATTGACATTGCCAATGCATTTTTCTCTGTTCCTTTGGCAGCAGTATGAAGGCCACAGTGTGCCTTCATATGGAGGGGTGTCCAACACACCTTGAATTTACTGCCCCAGGGGTGGAAGCACAGTCTGACCATTTGTCATGGACTAATTCGAACTGCATTGGAACAGGGTGATGTCCCTGAACATCTACAATACATCGATGACATCATCATGTGGGGGAACAAGGCAGAAGAAGTGTTTGAGAAGGGAAAAAGATTAATTCAGATTTTTCTGAAATCTATTTTCGCCATAAAAAGAAGCAAGGTCAAGGGACGTGCACAGGAGATCCCGTTCTTGCGAGTAAAATGGCAAGATGGACGTTGTCACATCCCTATGGATGTGATCAATATTGTAATAGATATCTAAGGGTAATTTGCTGAAAGATAGAAACCGAGCAGGGCCATGACATGATAGAACTGCCTTGTGAATTAGAACATCCTGTTTGGCAAGACCAGGCCAGACCACAAGACGCCGAGAAGAAAATTTCTCGACCAATGATGCGGCAACAACTGTAGCTCGCGATAACCTTAGGCCTTATACGGAGTAAACTAAGGGCTTAGAGAACAATGTTACCACAGAGATAGGGGCCCTTGTGCGACCACGCGTGAGCCTAAGAACTTGTTTTGCAAGAAAGAGTGTATTCAACCTATATCTTTATGTAAACATTAACTAACTTTGTGCTTTAGAAAGAGACACGTACGCAGAAAAGCAAGATGTGCTC
Source organism: Larus michahellis (assembly GCF_964199755.1). NCBI lineage: Eukaryota > Metazoa > Chordata > Aves > Charadriiformes > Laridae > Larus > Larus michahellis. The sequence goes on along the minus strand of NC_133929.1, from coordinate 2,149,593 downwards.
AGCAGCCGCAACATCCGCCCCTGCGAAGATAAAAGGAAGACCCGTGTGATTTGCAATTTGCGAGCCTGGTGGAGCTGCGACTCCCCGGCTGCCCAGCGCTGCTTTTGCTTTCTTATTCAATAAAAATTGATTAAAATTTGGACTGACTCGACGTGTTTATAACAAATTTGGTGCCGTGACTCGGATCCAGACACCTGGTTTGGAGTGGACTCCGGGAAGGCGCCCCATCTTCGGATGGTCCCGGGGAAAGCCCCAGGATAGATATCCTGGATTTTCCGAACCTGGATAAGAAAGCAAAAAGAATAAAAAGAACTGCAGTGACCCCGTAATTTTTGTGCACGAAGAGCCGGACGAAGACTCAGGTGTGAGTGAGTATATTGCGGTTCCGTTCGGTCGGGGTTGAGTACCCGGAGTGTGAGTGACTGAGACGTCCACTGGACTTAGTAGCCCACCGGACGAAGTGAATGTGGACCTCCTAATAGTGCGGTTCCCATTGTCCGCGAGGGCGTGGGCCACGAACGGAGGGAAGTGAGTGAATTTTGAGTGAAAGAAGGCACTTTCGGAAGATGGGACAGAAGAAAAGTAGGACTTCTGGTTCCATGCAGGAGATACGGGGTGGGGGTGGGCTCCCCGATATACCCCAAGATAGCCCATTAGGCCTAATGATTAGATATTGGGATAGTTCCCCTTTTTGAAAAGGAAAGTCCAAGGAGAAATTGGTCTATTATTGTATGGAGGTATGGGGAAGAAAACAGGTAAGAAAAGATTTATATTGGCCAATTCATAGATCCTTAGAGGATTGGATATGCCAACAATTAAAATGTATATGTTAATAGCAAACGACCATTTGATAAGGACAATAGATCCTGGGCACGGCTCAGGCCGCTAATTTGTTTCCATTAAAAGAAAAGAAAAAAATGATAGGAAGAAAAGGTGGGATGTAGACGAACCTCCAGCATCTCTCCCACTCTATGTCCCCCCTCCGCAAGGTCCTGAGCAAGATCTCCCTCCAACAGCCCCCACAGAACCTGGGGAAGAGGCTCCTCCTTCTAATCGAAGAATAACTAGAAGTCAAACTAGAGAAAGGAGGGAGGGAAATTTATTGTATCCCTTAAGGGAGACTGCTATGGGGGGACCACAACCCGGAGTTGGATTTGTATCTGTACCCCTCAGCTCCGGGGATGTGAGGGAATTTAAGAAAGAAATGGGACACTTGTTAGAGGACCCATTAGGGGTAGCAGAACGTTTTGATCAATTCCTCGGGCCTAACATTTATACTTGGGACGAGATGGAGTCTATTTTAAAGATCTTGTTCACAAACAAAGAACGAGGAATGATCAGAACGGCAGGCATGAAGCATTGGGATCAGAGGCATCAGCATGGTCCCGCCGGAGATGTAAAATGGCCCTTACAGTGGCCCATTTGGGACAATCAGGACCCGGCGCATAGAAATAACATGGTGAACCTCCGGGAAATGTCAATCCAGGGAATACGTGTACTCTGGACTAGGCCCCGAAAGCCAGGTGGGCCAGGCATTACTAAAAACACAATTTGTTGCTAAGTCATGGAACGATATCAGGAGAAAGCTAGAAAGAATAGAAGACTGGCAATAAAGGGGGCCAGATGAATTATTAAGAGAGCCAAAAGAAACAGGCTAGAATTCTGCTGGCGGCTGTCAGAGAAGGGCAAAATCAAATTAGACGAGAAAACCCCAGAAGGGGCCCAACCGACCCTAAGAGGAAAGAGCACAACATCCAAGCCGTAGAGTGTTATTACTGCCGTAAGCGGGGACACTTGAAGCGTAAGTGCCGAAAAAGGATGCAAGACGAGGAGGTTTTTAAGAAAGACTAGGGGACCCCTAAAATTGCAGAGCCCTTGATAAAACTTAAACTGAGTCCCCGGCAGGAGGTATTCGAGTTTCTAGTGGACTCGGGTGCCGAAAGATCAACGGTGCAGAGATTGCCATTAGGGTGTAGTGAGTCGAAAGAGAAACTCCAAGTCATCGGGGCGAAAGGGGAACCGTTTAAGGTCCCAGTAATAAAAGAAGTAGTGATAGAAGCCCCTAATAGAAATGGGATAGGAACGTTTTTACTAGTCCCAGAAGCGGAATATAACCTCCTAGGTAGAGATTTGATGACCGAATTGGGAATCAGTTTGGAAGCAAGAGTTGGTAAATTAACTGTTAAACTATGCGTCCTAACCACGGAAGACGAGACAAAAATCAATCCGGAAGTTTGGTATAACCCTGAATCAGTAGGGAAATTAAATATTAAGCCAATCACTATTTCAATCAAGGACCCTGATCAACCAATTCAGGTAAAGCAATACCCGATTTCGAAAGAAGGCCGGGAGGGCCTGCGGCCAGTTATTAACCGGCTCATAGCCAAAGGTCTCTTAGAGCCTTGTATGTCACCACACAACACCCCTATATTACCGGTTAAGAAATCAGATGGGTCTTTCCGTCTGGTACAAGACCTACGAGTGGTAAATGCTCGGACGGTTACTCACTTTTCCGTGGTGGCAAACCCACATACAATCCTAAACCAACTAAGCCCTGAATATAAATGGTACAGTGTTATTGATTTGAAAGATGCCTTCTGGGCCTGTCCTTTAGCAGAAGAATGTAGAGATTACTTTGCCTTTGAATGGAAAGACCCTGTAACGCATAGGAAACAGCAACTACGATGGACGGTCCTGCCGCAGGACTTTACAGAGTCTCCCAATTTGTTTGGAAGTTACGGAAGAAAGAACTAGCGACACAGAGACCTCCGTTAGGTATCTCTCTCCATCGAATCCAACCTAGGGACCAGGTATTAGTCAAAACTTAGAAAGAAGCTTCTCTGACACCCCGTTGGGAAGGACCTTTTGTTGTTTTACTCACCACAGAAACAGCCATCCGGACAGCAGAGAGGCTGGACTCATGCGAGCCACGTAAAAGGACCATTAAAAGACTGTTCTTGGGAAGTGACAAGCCCACCTAGAGATCTGAAGATTGCCTTCAGGACATTATAAATGGACACATATAACTGTAGTACAAGTGAGCGACTACAGCATATCGGCGGGGTACGGTTACGGTGATACAGGGGACATAAGAATCAAGTGTGACATTCTGAGCTGTAACTGTTATCCTTTTTATTTGTTTTATTTGTAAAGGGTGTCGAGAACGGAGGGGGACCCAGTGCCGTTACGGGATACCCCCTCGAGGGGTTTGCCAACCTTGTGGAGACAAAGAGCGTGAGCTCACCAAATTGGCTCTAGACATAAAAATATTTAATGGTAAAATCCAGGAGCAATCGAGTGAATGGCAGGAGATATTTGCACGGGGTATTAAACCCGAGTACGATTGCTATCACCCTAGCGAGCCTGCTCCATTTGTAATTGACATTATTACAGTGTGTTGTCACAAGACACCTAAAGGGGTTCAGTGCGATTCACCTGAAATGCACAGAAGCAAGCGACTAAAAATTGCATTTATTCTCCTGAAGACTACCCCTGCTGCCGAGAAGATGATACCCCTCGTGGCTCGAAGCAACCGGGTCGACGAGCGAGGCAGAGGAGTAAAAAGCTGTGGAGAACAGAACCCACAGAGTGGGACTGTACAAAGACACTGGGAGGACTGCCTCAGTGTTAACCAAGGGAATCGCACGAAATGCCCCGGGAGGAGTGATAGCACTGAAAAGGACTGGGTAACTGGAGTGAGTGTTCAAACTAAACTTATCAACCGGCCGGGTTTCCACCCTTCTCGCCACACTCTAATTCTAATTTTACTAAATCTTGTAAGTGTACACAGATACTCTCACCAACCATTTAAATGGACATTAAGTAGCTGGGAGGATAATTGCGTGATTCAAACTGTCATGAGTCCTGGGGCACCGAACTATAGGTCCATGCGTTCTTAATAAGTTTGTGAGCTTTGTTAAAAGCAGGATGGAAAAAGTACAGTTAATGGTTATAAGGCAGTCAGGATTAGAAATGGAGAATGTTTCCAGAGATCAGTTAGAGCTAGGGAAGGCCTGTGAAGCACTAGCTAGGTTTAATCAGCAAATTACTGATGAACAGAAAAAGGGGGGAGTTGTAATAGATATCTAAGGGTAATTTGCTGAAAGATAGAAACCGAGCAGGGCCGTGACATGATAGAACTGCCTTGTGAATTAGAACATCCTGTTTGGCAAGACCAGGCCAGACCACAAGACGCCGAGAAGAAAATTTCTCGACCAATGATGCGGCAACAACTGTAGCTCGCGATAACCTTAGGCCTTATACGGAGTAAACTAAGGGCTTAGAGAACAATGTTACCACAGAGATAGGGGCCCTTGTGCGACCACGCGTGAGCCTAAGAACTTGTTTTGCAAGAAAGAGTGTATTCAACCTATATCTTTATGTAAACATTAACTAACTTTGTGCTTTAGAAAGAGACACGTACGCGGAAAAGCAAGATGTGCTCAGCAGCCGCAACATCCGCCCCTGCAAAGATAAAAGGAAGACCCGTGTGATTTGCAATTTGCGAGCCTGGCGGAGCTGCGACTCCCCGGCTGCCCAGCGCTGCTTTTGCTTTCTTATTCAATAAAAATTGATTAAACTTTGGACTGACTCAACGTGTTTATAACAATATGATAGCAACTATGTCTCCACCAGCTAACAAGAAACACAAGAAAGCTTTCCTAGGCCCTGTGGGATTCTGGAGAATGCATATTCCAGGTGACAGTCAGCTTGTGAGCCCTCTCTCTTGAGTGACCCAAAAGAAGAACTATTTTGAGTGGGGTCCTTCTGTCTCAACAACAAGCCTTTGAGCAGATCAAAGAGGAGATAGTTTGTGCGGTAGCTCTTGGGCCTGTCTGTACAGGACCAGCTGTGCAAAATGTGTTCTACACTGCAGCTGCGGAGCATAGTCTCACCTGGAACCTCTGTCAGAAAACAACAGGAGAAACCCAAGGTTGACCTCTACAGTTTTGGAGCCAGAAGATCAAGGATCAGAAGCCCACTACACCCCAACTGAAAAGAGATACTATCAGCATATGAGGGGGTTTGAGCTACTTCAGAAATTGTTGGTACAGAAGCACAGTTCCTCTTGCACCTCAATTGCCTGTGCTACGCTGGAAGTTCAAAGATGCAGAAATGAAAGCCATCCAACTAGCCCAAGAGACTGCTGAATGAGAAAAGGTGCCAGTACTCTCTCTCTTACCAAGTCATGAATGGTTTTCAAACACCCTGTGCAGGTGGCTACCAGTGGAAGAAGACAAATTGGCAGTGCAGAAGTAAACCCATATGGACTGCTGCGCTGTGGCAAGACATCTCTGCCTGGGTAGAAAACCGTGCCACTGAAGAACATTGAAACAATGAACAGGTAGACAAGGTTGTCAAAATTGAAGTGGCTCAGGTGGACCTGCACTGGGAGCATAAGGGTGAGCTATTTGTAGCTCGATGGGTCCACAAAACATTGGGACATCTAGGGAGAGATGCAACATACAGATGGGCTCATGATCGAGCAGTGGACCTGATCATGGAGGCCATGACACAGGTCACCCATGAATATGAAACCTGTGCAGCAATCAAGCGAGCCACACGAGTAACATCTCCCTGGGACAGAGGACGGTGGATGGGTTTTTGATATGATGAGGCCTGGCAAATTGACTATATTGGACCACCACCACAAACCCACCAAGGCAAGTGCTACATACTCACCATGGTGGAAGCAACTACCGGGTGGCTAGAAACATATTCTGTAAACCATGCCACTGCCCAAAACACCATCTTGGGCCTTGGAGGGTAAATTTTGTGGTGACATGGTACCCCAGAAAGAATTGAGTCAGACAAGGGGGCTCATTTCCAAAGTAACCTCATAAGCATCTGGTCCAAGAAATATGGCATTGGCTGGGTGTATCACATCCCCTCTCACCCACAAGTATCTGAAAAGACTGAGAGATATAATGGACTGTTAAAGACTATGTTGAGAGTGTTGGGCACTGGGACATGGAAGCACTGGGATATAAATTTAGCACAAGCCACTTGGCTGGTGTCCTGGTTCCGGTGAGGATAGGGTTAATTCTCCCCAGGCTCCATCAGGGACACAGGTATTCCATCCCATGTGAGCCATGTCCACTCTGAACTTCAGGGGGAGGGGGCAGGAAGTCACCACTTGGAGCGGGCTGGAGTGTCGGTAGGGAGCGGTAGTTCCCTAATCGTGTTTGTATATTCCTCTATCCGTGTTATTGTTGTTGTTTTCTTGTTCCCTTTGCTGTTCTGTTAAACTGCCTTTGTCTCAGCCCTTGAGTTTTGCCTTTTTCTCTTCCGATTCTTCCCATATTGGGGAAGCCCGAGAGAGCAGCATGTGGTTCTTTGTTGCCATCTGAGGCCAAACCATGACAGCTGGTTAACACCACAGGATCTGTTAACTGCCCTGGTCCTGCTCAAACAAAGCCCATCCACACTGTGGGAGGAGATAAGGTCCCCGTAGTGCACATAGAGAAGTAGCTGGAGAAGGTGGTGTGGGTTGCTCCTCCCTTGCGAAAAGACAAATGCATTCATGGGACTATCTTTGCTCAAGGACCTGGGTGTACTTGGTGGGTAATGCGGAAGGATGGGGAGACCTGGTGTGTGCCTCAAGGAGATTTAACCTTGAGGAAAAATACTCCATGATGTGAGTTGTATGTTGTAGGAAGTAATGTAGCAGGAATGACCTGAACCAATGAAGAGTGAGATTTGCAAGGAACTGGGTGAGTGCAACGATAACCTAAACCAAGGTAGTGTTGGTGTCCAAAAATCAAACATGCTGCTTCTCCTGTCCTGAGCAACCACCTTGACAGATGGGGCCCAAGTCATAGCCTGTTCTTATGAACATTTGGGGGAGTGGCAGAAGCCCATGGAATGGGAAAAAATATAGAATCAGAGAGTGGTTCGGGTTGGAAGGGACCTTAAAGACCATCTAGTTCCAACCCCCCTGCCATGGGCAGGGACACCTCCCACTAGACCAGGTTGCTCAGAGCGCCATCCAGCCTGGCCTTGAACACTTCCAGGGATGGGGCATCCACAACTTCCCTGGGCAACCTGTTCCAGTGTCTCACCACCCTCATAGTGAAAATTTTCTTCCTGATATCTAATCTAAATCTCCCCTCTTCCAGTTTGAGGCCATTACCCCTCATCCTATCACTACATGCCCTTGTAAAAAGTCCCTCCCCAGCTTTCTTGTCCCTTGTCTCTCTTCTAGAAGACCCACCAAGGGGCACCCTGCGCAAATCCTGTCATGTGCAAAGAAGAGCCCAGTCCTGTGAGATGGACTGAGAGGTCTAGTCCAACAGGTTGACCATGCAGTATTACTGGGGAAGACTTTGGGCTTTGCACTGTGCTGTCTGCGAAAATGGAAAACCAAAAACAAATGCCATCTTTGGAAGAATACATGCATGGGGACAATAAGAAAAAGACCCTACAGGATTTCCCCCAAAAAGCACGCAAACCAGAAGAGTCGACCAATTGGCCTGTGAATCACAAACTGGATTTCGAGGTGTCACACAGATAGTGCAGGTGGAGATCCCTTTGCCCGTGGTTGTGGGGGATCTTATAGCTTCCTGTTAAGACCATTATGGGGTGCAGGCTGGTACTATATGTGTTTCCTTTTCCTTAGGGCAATGCTGAAAAGAAGAGGCAGAAGACTGAGCATGTAATCAAGTCTGTCCTGTTAGACAATGATTACTGCAAAAGCGTCAAGATCCAGGCTTTAGGACCCAGACCACAGCACTATGCTCTTAGAGATTACAGCTACCACAGAAAGCAGATCAGTAACAACAGTTGGGGTGTTGCAGAGCTGAAAGACCATGATTATTTTCAGGCACAAAGAAGCAGCAAGCAGGATGGTGGTGATAAAAGGGCTGGTAGGGCTGTTAGTTCTGGGGACTTGACTTACAGGCTAGCAAAACAGAAAAAAAACTTATAGCAAAGACTGCTAATTATGAAAAATAAAACAGATTGATGGCCCGAGGCCAATGGTATGAGGTTCAACAAGGCCAAGTGCCAGGTCCTGCACTTGGGTCACAACAACCCCATGCAGCGCTACAGGCTTGGGGAAGAGTGGCTGGAGAGCTGCCCGGCAGAAAAGGACCTGGGGGTGTTGGTTGACAGCCGGCTGAATATGATCCAGCAGTATGCCCAGGTGGCCAAGAAGGCCAGCAGCATCCTGGCCTGTATCAGGAACAGTGTGTCCAGAAGGACTAGGGAAGTGATCGTCCCCCTGTACTCAGCAATGGTGAGGCCCCACCTCAAACACTGTGTCCAGTTTTGGGCCCCTCACCACAAGAAAGACATTGAGGTGCTGGAGCAAGTCCAGAGAAGGGCAACGAAGCTGGTGAGGGGTCTGGAGAATAAGTCTTATGAGGAGCAACTGAGGGAGCTGGGTTTATTCAGCCTGGAGAAGAGGAGGCTGAGGGGAGACCTTCTCGCTCTCTACAACTCCCTGAAAGGAGGGTGTAGAGAGGTGGGGGGTCGGTCTCTTCTCCCAAGTAACAGGCAATAGGACAAGAGGAAACAGCCTCAAGTCATGCCAGGGAGATTTAGACTGGATATTTGAAAAATTTTTACATTGAAAGGGTTATTAAGCATCAAAACAGGCTTCCCAGGGACGTGGTTGAGGCACCATCCCTGGAGGTATTTAAAACATAGGTAGACATAGTGCTTAGAGATATTTTTTAGTGATGGTTTTTGTCAGTGTTAGGTTGATGGTTGGACTAGATGATCTGAAAGGTCCCTTCCAACGTAGGCGATTATGATTCTCAAGATCTCTATAAATTAGGGATTTGGTGATACTTTTTTTTAACATTCCATGAATGTCTGCAAAACTTCTATAGGCCCTAATGAATTTCAGCTCAACCCAAAGACATGTCCTTTGGAGGGGGATGACTTGTTTACTGGGTGTGGCTTGGATGGAGTTAATTATCTTCATAGAAGTCTGTATGGTGCTATGTTTTGGATTTGTGACCAAGACAGTGTTGATAACACACAAATGTTTTATCTATTGCTGAGCGTTGCTTACACAGTGTCAAGGCTTTCCCCGTTTCTCACTCTGCCCCCTCGGTGAGTAGGTGAGGAAGCACAAAAGGCTGGGAGAGAAAACAGCTGGGACAGCTGACCCAAACTGACCAATGGGATATTCCATACCATAGGACATCCTTCTCAGCAATAAAACTGGGGCGGGGGGACAAGTTTTGCAGGGGTTGCTGTCCTGGGACTGGCTAGGCATTGGTTGGCTAGTGGTGAGCAATTGCTTTTGCATCACTTGTTTTTCTTTGGTTTGCTGTGGTTTTCCTTTTACTTATTAAACTGTCTTTATCTCAACCCATGAGTTTTCTCACTTTTGACCTTCCAGTTCTCTCCCCCATCCCACTGCAGGGGAGTGTATGAACTGCTGTGTGGTGCTTAGCTGCCTACCAGGGTTAACCCACAGCAACTTGATCCCACAGACTTCCATAATCAGAGGAGAGGGATTTATAAAGGCATGAATCCTGGATTGCCCTTTAAATTTACATTCACGTATTTAAGTATTGTTTAGACAACATACACATAGTTCCTTTCAACTGGAGGCCAGAAGCAATTCCCTCTCCTTTGTAACTCTTTGTTAGATTTCCATCAGTGTGTAAATCTTCATTAACATGGACTGGCAGTTTATAGATCTTAGACAAGAGCTTCTTTGAAAAAAATCACACTACTGGATCATTAAAGCCCTTGACAATTTTACCCCTTCCACTCAAGCACAAAGGAACCCTAAATCTCATTGAAATGATTGGAAAACTTGGGATATGGGGGGGGGGGGGGAAGGGAGAATTGGATCTAGTCCACAAAGAGAGATCTTTACAAATGTTGTTGAAAAATTCATTATTTATGTATTCATTCTTGCAATCCCATTTCATTTGGGAGCATGGTGGCTTTCATTTCTGCTCCTGGATTCCACTTTCTCATGAATGGCTACACTTCTGCTACCTCTAGCCCTTTCTGCCCCATACTGTCCTGTTTTCCAAACAGGACTGGTGCAGTAATTTTTCATGTTCAAAAACCCAGTCTCTTCATCACAGAAGGCAAACAGGTTGATTAAGCATGATGGCGCCTTGGTAAACCCTTGCTGGTTATTCCCAATTACCATCACCTCCCTCCTGTGCCCAGAGGACGTTTCATTATTTTCTCAGGGACTGAAGTGAGGCTGGCTGACCTACAGTTCCCCAGATGTTCCTTTTTGCTTTTTTTGAAGATGGGTAAAACATCTGCCTTTCTCCAGTCATTGGGAACTTTCCCAAGTCTCCACAACATTGTTGTGATGATCAAGAGCAGCTTTGAAATCACAGAATCTTCCTTGCTCCAGACATCCCCTCTGGTCTTAGGGGCCTGGAATTCCTGAAGGGCAGTCCTGTTAAGGAATGTTATAAGCAAGCACCACTTCCAGACAATTCAGAGCCTGGAGATTCCTCCTGCCTGACTGATTGTCGTGGTTTGGCTGGATTGGCCAATCAGAATGAGAGATGGCCCTCTCCCACCCTCTCCAAAGAGAGGAGAGGAAGAGATAAAGAGATTTACGAGTTTAGAAAAAGAACTAAACTACTTTAATAATAATAAATAAGGAAACAGTAAATAATAATAGAATAATAAAAATAAAATAAAAAAGTATACAATATATACAGAACCATATCCAGGTCCCAGGATGACAATCGAGTCACCAGCAGGCACAGGGAAAGTCCCAGACTGGAGTCATCAATGGACAGGAGCAGGATTTTGTATCTGGAGTCAGGAATGCTCGGATCAGGATCAAAGGCAGACAAACAGACAGGGTCCTCCTCGGACGTTGGCCATTGAAGAAAAGAGACTTGCCCCTTTAATCCCTCATCTTTTATACTGAGCATGATGCATATGGGATGGAATACCCTGTTGGTCAGTTTGGGGTCACCTGTCCTGTCTGCTCCTCCCTGCAGGTGGGACCCCTCTACGCTTCTCCGCTTCTGTAACCAGTTCTTTTTTAAAGATTCCAACGTACAAACCGGAGCCCACACAAAGGAAAAAAAAAAACGTTAACTCTGCTTTATTGTGAAGCCTTGCTACAGGGAAAAGAAAAAGCAGTGAATTCAGCTTTATTGCGAAGCCTTGCTAAGCAGTTTCCAAACGTCCCAAAAGTTACTCAAGAGTCTTACTAACCCCATAGACCGTAGTAGCATCGCTGAGCAGCAGGATAACGAGGAGCCACAGCGGTATGGCAGAGGAAGGCAAGGCACAGCGCAGTCAGGGCATCCCCTGTATCTTCAAAGTGCACTCACGTCTCTCTCTCCCTCTCCCTCTCCCACCCAAGACAGCTCCCTTATATCCTGCACTGGACTGAGTGGAAAAGTACAGGCTAGAGTCGCTGCACGCGTGGCCAGCGCATGCGGCGAGCCTTACCAGACTCATGATCCAGCTTTGCTAACAGCGGCTGTCTGATACCTGTAAGAAAGGCAGGTATTGCTTTTGCAGAGGAGAAAAACCGTTTCCATCAGAGGTGACATGATAAGGAAATGACTAAGACAAAGAGGCTCCTAGAACATCTCTTATCACACAGACAAAAGGACAAACTGATTCCTACTGGATTAGTGTCTAGAAGGGGAGTCAAACATTTAACCAGGGCTAATGACATTGAGCAATCTTTTACCAAAAAGGAAAGAAATAAACTAGTCAGATAATCCCCTTAGGTGTAGCATAAAGAGAAGTAAACAGAGGCAGGACATGCGGGAAGAATTTTAGGCGCCTCGGACAGACTGTGAACCCTGGAGTACCTAACCAATGGGAAACAGGGGAGGGAAAAATTCGGCCGGGATTAGGGAATAAAAAGGTGTGTTTCAAGAACTGGAAGGGTGCCTACTTGCTAGGTCACCCGCTCTTGCAAGAACGTGAATAAAAGTGTGCTTCACAGAGGATTCTGCCTGAGCCTATTTCATTTGGACCGGAACTTGTTTCTCACAATTTGGAGGCTCGTCCGGGAGCAGAAGTCATCTTCTTGGGAGTCCTTGTCGCCGAAGGACGGGAAGACGCGTCCCGTTGATTTCAACGGTCTCGTGGATCGTTGGCAGGGATTCTGGGAGGAATCGACTAAGATCTCGAGACCCAGTTGGACGGCAGACTCTGTGAACCACAGGGGGAAAAGGGATAGGTGCAGTAGGCACAGAGAGTATGACCAGGCAACTCAGTGCACGGACCAAGGTAAGAAAAATCAGACCGTTAAAGTATTGCCTTGGTGGTCGGGACATTCTAAGAGACTTGTGTGTGAGTGTCTGAGACGTACTGCGGTACGAAGTGAGTGTGGAGTCCGGATCTGCGGTTCTGTAGTCCCGCGAGGGGCGCAGCCAGAGAAGGACGAAGCGAAAGGAAGGGTTGTAAGAAAAGTCTCTGTTCAGAATGGGAAATAAGGATTCTAGGCCTAGGGATGAAAAAGGAGATAATAAGAAAGACCCCGGGAACATTCCCCCAGACAGTCCTTTAGGGGAGAATGTTGAGGTTTTGGAATGATTCTTCTTGTACAAGGGATAAAGATAAAAAGAAAATGATTTGTTTTGTTCGGGCCGCATCCCGGAGGGGCCGGGGGCGGCCGGGGGGGCCGTGGACATCCTGGGAAGGGTCTCAGGGGTGTCCTAGGGGTCCTGTGTCTGTCTTAGAGGATCCCAGAGGTGTCCCAGGTGGGACATGTTTGCATTTGAATTTGTTTGGACCAAAGAACCCATAAGATCTCCTAGTGTATTTTGGCCCAAATTTGGATCTGATGAAGACTGGGTCTGTCAGACTTTAAAGATGTATGTGAATAATAAGGAATAATAAGGAATCAGAAGAAGGTGAATATGCTTTTTGCTGGGTCAAGATGAATAGATTCAGGATTCAGGGACACCCAAATCCATTTTATATGTTCCCAGCCCAGACTGTAGGTGATGTTTCAATCGACAAAGAAATTGAATCCCCAAAGTGGGACCCCTTAGACTGTTACTTGGGGGCGAGGAAGAGGGGTGAATAACAGGGGACGAGGACTGCCCCGACCACTCCTACCAGCAGCTCGAGGTTCACCGGTAGGGTGTTATCATTGTGGGATTTACGGAATCCCCTAATTTGTTTGGCAAGTGTTAGAACAAGTGCTTGAACAATCCAGCCCTCCATTGGGAGTAGCCCTGCTTCAGTATGTGGATGATTACTGGTATCTGGGGAGGAAGAAGGCAGGGTAAAAGAAGCCATGAATGAGTTACTGAACTTTTTGGGACAGCAAGGTTTGAGGGTCTCAAAAAAAAAAAAAGAATTAAAAATTGCAATACGTGGGAACAGAAGTGAAGTACTTGGGACATCTAGTCAGTGAAGGGAGTCGAAAAAATAAATCCTATAAATCCTGAGAGGATCAAAGGAATAGTAGACTTACCTCTGCCAAAGACCAAGAGGGAACTGAGAAAATTTTTGGGGCTGACTGGGTACTGTGGACTGTGGATAGAGGAGTATGCTCAAAAGACTAAAGGACTATATTCCAAACTGTTAGCTGAAGAACCGAATGTGTTGGTTTAGACAGAAGAAGAGGAGGATTTAGTGGAAGATTTAAAACAGCGCCTAATCAGAGCTCCAGTTTTAGCCTTATCTTCTTTGGAGAAATCTTTTCAACTATTTGTTAACTGTAGACAAAGGGGCTGCGTTAGGAACTCAAGAGTGGGGGGGGGATAAGCGGCAGCCAGCAGCCTATTTATCTAAACTCTTAGATCTGGTCTCCCGAGGGTGGCCGGGGGAATGATAGAAGTTAGCACCTCTCACCAAGTAAAAATCATTTTAGCCCAAACCACGGGAAAACGGCTAACCAATTCAAGAATACTGAAGTATGAAGGAATTTTAATTGAAAAGGATGATTTGATTTTAACTACCAGCCCTTGCCTTAACCCAGTGAGCTTTCTGTGAAAAAAAAAAAAAAAATATAGAGAGAGAGGCAAAGGATGAAGAACTTACACACGAATGCTTAGACGTAAATTGAGTACCAGACTAAGATACAACCTGACTTAAGGGAAGAACCCCTATCTGGGGGTCTTCATTTGTTCCTAGACGGTTCTTCAAGAGTGATAGAAGGAAAGAGGTGTCATGGATATGCGGTGGTGAATGGAGTGAGTCAACTGTGGAATTTGGATAATGAGGTGAAGTCTCTGTGCTCAAAGAGCAATTAAGACTGGCTTTGCTATCTCTTGTGCAACCCAGGGGAGTGAAGGCTTGTCTGGCCATCACAGGATACATAAATGACGGGGTAGTCTTGGGGAGCCAGGACAGCCCTGCTTTTCGTCAGCAGAGACAGTAAAACCAAGATAACAGAGACCTTGTGCAGCTCTTTGTTTCCTTGAGAGGCTGCCATGTCTGGTAATTGACCTTTGCCTCGTTACCTGTGAAATGCATATTAAAGTTGACACCCCTGTATATGCTAAGGAAGATTTTAGAGATCATGCTAAACATGACTATAGCACTCGTGTCTCCACCCAAATCATACTACACGTCACCTAGGGGAGGGAAACCTTGTAATTTTGGGGATAAAAGGATGGAGAAAGTGACTGTTAAATGGGGAGAGAAGAAACTTGATACCTGACGGACCAGTCGATGGGCTGTGTTCTCTTCCTCCACCCCAGGCAGGGACACCTTTCTGGGTAAGCGCTGCACCTTTCACCCTCTGGTGAATGTTACCCCGGGTCGTTGTACTATCATTATTTTTGCTAGCAATATTAACCTTAAGTAATTAGCACTATCGTAGTTAGTGAATTTATCAACGGCAATCTCGAATCTGTTCTGTCGCTCTCAATAAAATAACTAATTTTGATTATTTGTGAATCTGATTCAATGAAAATCCTTTGGTGGGACTCTGACAGTAAATCAGTGAAAGTCCTGGGACTCTGACAGACAAGTATCGAAACTACAGTCCTTTTAACGCGACACCAACAAGTAAAAGCATCTGAAAAATTACCTAGTGCATGGTCCGCTCAAATATGTGAGATGTATACCTTAAACCAGGCACTTTAATTAATTGGAGAAAGGGGAAGGAACAATATATACAGACTCTTGTTATGCCCTTGGGGTAGTACATGCCTTTGGTAAAATTTGGGAAGAACGAGGACTAATAAACAGCAAAGGGAAAGAACTTTTACACGAAGAACTTACACAGCAGGTGTTAGCTAATATATTAATACCAAGTGAAATAGCAGCTTTACATGTTAAAGGTCACCAGAGAGGCAATTCAATTACCGCAAGGGGAAACAGATTGGCGGACAAGGTGGCAAAAGAGGCGGCCTTGGAGCAGGAGAAGCAATGACAGAAGCAGGGGCAGTGGAGAAATGTGGTAGATGGATTCTGCCTGATGGAAGGGAAATGGTCAACAAACAACGAGAGAAATAGTGACGGTGTTACAACAGGGAAGCCATTGGGGAACGCATGCAACATGCGAATAGTTTTGTGGAAGTACAGGTGCTTTGGCATATACGCAATAGCCAAACAAATTTGTGAGGGATGTATTATTTGTAAGAAAGTAAACAAGAAAGCCTTGAGAAAGCAATCTTCAGGAGGAGGAGAGCCCGGCTTGAGACCGTTCCAAAGTATACAGGTAGACTTCACTGAACTGCCACCAACAGGCAGGCTAAAAGATCTTTTAGTCCTAGTGGACTGCCTTACTGGATGGATGGAAGCCTACCCCTTGGTGTCAGCTACTGCAGCAGGGGTAATTAAGATAATACTAGAACAAATTATTCCCAGATACGGGTTAGTGGAGAATATAAACTCAGATCAGGGCAGTCATTTTACTTCTAAAATCCTTCAAGGAATTGTGGAAAGTTTAGGGATAGTGTGGGAATTTCATGTCCCCTAGCATCCCCCATCATCAGGAAAAGTTGAGGATGAACCAGACCATTAAGAGACCATTGTTGAAACTGATTTTAGAAACCAAATTACCATGGACTAAATGTTTACCAATAGCATTGTTGAGGATCCAGACTTCTAGAAAAGATACAGGTCTCTTGCCCTATGAGATGCTTTTTGAACTACCTTATATGGGTAACAGAGAAGATGTCCACTTTTGAAACTAAAGATGTGTTTCTTAAGAACTGTATACTGGGGTTGTCGTCTTCTTTCTCTCTCCTCAGAAATAAAGGACTTCTTGCCCAAACTCCACCCATTGGAATTTGCAGTCCATGCCTTCCGACCAGGAGATTGGGTCTTGATCAAATCCTGGAAGGAAACCAAGCTCCAACCAGAATGGGAAGGCCCATTCCAAGTGTTACTGACCACTGAGACTGCAGTGAGGACGGCCGACAGGGGCTGGACTCACTACACTCAGCTAAAAGTACCAGCTGAACCCCCGCCAACAGATCCAGTGGAACAGTGGACTGTACATTCTACTGACAGCCTGCTGCGAGCAACCCTAAAGAGACAATAAGCTGTAGGTTGGGGCAGGATGATCCAGTCGGGAGATATAAATCTGTGTACGGCATGAATTTTAAGAAGCATTTTGCGATGATACTGGTCATAGGGGCGGTGTTGTACGCCTAGATCACATACAAAGTGCACACCCAGATTACCCGGTTAGACTTATCATAAATATCACTAAAGGAAATACCCCACAGACTGGACACTTTGATGCTTGTCAAGTACCGAAGTGTGGGAATCTAGAGGCCCAAAGATGGTTGAGTGGTGAAAACAAGTACCTGTGCCCAGAAACTTGGAGGGTCGCAGAGGGATATCACGAGGCTACACCTTGTGACCGATGGAGTGAAGTGTGGTGGACCACCCAAATTGGAGGGTGGGCCATTGATAAGGATCACCTTCCCCAGAGTGTGGCCTTTTTGAATGTAATCCTCTGTTGATAACTACAACCCAGGGGGATGATACGGCTAACCTCATGTGTGGAATAGGAGCAGATGTGTCTGGAAGAGATCCAAGGGAAGCTTTAGAATAGCCGTACTGGAAAATCACAGTTAAGCAGAAGGGACAACTATGACTACTAAAACTCCCAGTAATACAACAGTGGGAACCACTGAATGATCCAGCTTTGGTAACAGTTACTGAGATTAAAGATTTTAGACAAACATTTGGGATTGAGAAAGGGTACAGTGAGACAAATGCTTGGGTAGAATGGGTAAAATATACTGTTAATAGTCTGAACCAAAGCAATTGCTATGCTTGTGCCTCAGGAAGGCCCCCAGCACAGATCGTCCCTTTTCCCTTAGGGTGGATGAAAGATTCTGTAGGGATGTGGTGTATGATAGCGTTATACCAAGAAAGGACCGCCTGGGGAAATGAGACTTGTCATTCACTTTCCTTACTGTTTCCTGCCTTGGAATCTAGAGATGTTAAAGTGCCACCAGCATTTTCCACAGCAATTGGTAACCATCCAGCGTGCCTCTCACAGCAGGGTGTGAAGGCTTCCAAACCTGTGAGGGGATTTACCCTGTGCACTGAAACTCTGAATGTGACCAAGGATGTAAAAGGAAACTACTCAGTGATACGAGTGCCTCGGGTGGATCTCTGGTGGTGTTGTGGAGGGAGGACTTTGCGATCTGTGTTGCCGGCTAACTGGAAAGGTACATGTGGAATGGCACAATTGGCAATACCATTCACTCTAGCATTTGAAAAAGGAACAGGAACCCTGAGATCAGGCAATAGAGTAAAAAGAAGTTTGGGTGTATCCTTTGATGAACGGATATATATAGATTCCATTGGAGTCCCTAGAGGAGTCCCAGATGAGCACAAAGGAAGGAATCAGATAGGAGCAGGATTCGAGTCTGTCTTTTTCTGGTGGATAACTATAAACAAAAATGTAGACTGGATAAATTATATTTACTATAACCAACAGAGGTTTATTAATTATACCGGAGATGCATTGAAAGGAACAGCTGAACAATTGGATGCAACCAACCGAATGGCATGGGAAAATAGGATCGCCCTGGACATGGTCTTAGCAGAGAAGGGAGGTGTGTGTGTAATGTCAGGGAATCGGTGCTGTACCTTCATCCCAACAGTACAGCTCCAGATGGTACTATAACTAAAGCCCTTCAAGGGCTCACCACTCTAGCTGATGAGTTAGCTGAGAACTCCGGAATAGACACCTCACTGACAAGTTGGCTGGATTCCTGGTTTGGGAAATGGAAAGGTAGGGTGGTATCAATATTGACTTCTCTTATAATGGTAGCGGGAATGTTAGGGGCTGTAGGATGCTGTATCATTCCCTGTGTGTGAGGATTAGTTCAACGATTAATTGAAACTGCCCTAATGAAACGAATGGAAGTAGACCCTCCCCCATACCCTGGAAAATTGCTTCATCTAGAAGAAAATAAAAACACTCAAGAAGAGGAGGAATGTAACATCATGCTGTTGGCTCTGGAGGCCTCATATGGAACCATGCCCTAGAAATGCAAAAGACAATAAGATTATGAAAAAGGAAAGGGGGAAATTGTAAGAAAGGTAGGTATTGCTTTTGCAGAGGAGAAAAGCCGTTTCCATCAGAGGTGACATGATAAGGAAATGACTAAGACAAAGAGGCTCCAGCAAAGGCTCATAGAACATCTCTTATCACACAGACAAAAGGACAAACTGATTCCTACTGGATTAGTGTCTAGAAGGGGAGTCAAACATTTAACCAGGGCTAATGACACTGAGCAGTCTTTTACCAAAAAGGAAAGAAATAAACTAGTCAGATAATCCCCTTAGGTGTAGCATAAAGAGAAGCAAACAGAGGCAGGACATGCGGGAAGAATTTTAGGCGCCTCGGACAGACTGTGAACCCTGGAGTACCTAACCAATGGGAAACAGGGGAGGGAAAAATTCGGCCGGGATTAGGGAATAAAAAGGTGTGTTTCAAGAACTGGAAGGGTGCCTACTTGCTAGGTCACCTGCTCTTGCAAGAACGTGAATAAAAATGTGCTTCACAGAGGATTCTGCCTGAGCCTATTTCATTCGGACCCGAACTTGTTTCTCACATACCTGACTACATTGTTGCACTCCCTTCTTGTTATTTTCTTCTTTGAAGGTCAGGTTCTCATGGATACACACATAGTTTTTGCAGCAACAGTACTGAGGTCCTTTTTCTTGGCACGTATACTGGGTTTGGTTCAACTAGTAATTTTCCGTCATGTCTCACTTGGACCATCCTCTATTATCCCTAACACAGCTTCCAACCCTCTAATGGGGCAAAAAGCAAAGTTAGCTGACCTTGGTTGCTATAGCAATAAGTATAAGCAAGAGCCTCTCTGCATACCATTCCTTGGTATAATCAGGTCTTATCATTCTGAGAGTGAACAGTTTCTGAACAATATGCTGTTAATTTCAGACTTTAGTCAGTTAGAAGAGGCCCAGCTAAAAAGTAAAATTACAAAACAGAAAATTGGTTCTGTTTTACCTCAAACCAGGACACTGATGAAGCCTAGCCTGGAGACCTGGGAGTCTCCGTCCCAGGTCGATGGACGCAGCGGCTGCTTTTCCATTTGTAGGTTCTCTCTTTCTCTCTCTCTCTCTCTCTCTCTCTAACGGACTGTCTAGGGGAATGTTCCCGGGGTCCTTCCTAGTATCCCCTTTTTCATCCCTAGGCCTAGAATCCTTATTTCCCATTCTGAACAGAGACTTTTCTTACACCCCTTCCTTTCGCTTCGTCCTTCTCCGTCTGCGCCCCTCGCGGGACTACAGAACCGCGGATCCAGACTCCACACTCGCTTCGTACCGCAGTACGTCTCAGTCACTCACACACAAGTCTCTTAGGATGTCCCAACCACCAAGGCAATACTTTAACGGTCTGATTTTTCTTACCTTGGTCCGTGCACTGAGTTGCCTGGTCATACTCTCTGTGCCTACTGCACCTATCCCTTTTCCCCCTGTGGTTCACAGAGTCTGCCGTCCAACTGGGTCTCGAGATCTTAGTCGATTCCTCCTTTGAAAGTCGATCCGCCTTTGGGGGATGGGAGAAACAGCCTTGATGCTGTGTGAGCACTGCAGTAGACAAAACATTGGTGTGTTACCAACACCTCTCTAGCTACAAATACAGAGTACAGCACTATGAGGGCTGCTATGAGGAAAGTTAACTCCATCCCATCCAGATCTAATACATGCTCTTAAGGGCAGGATCTTTTAAGGACCCCTAAAAGGGTTCTATCTCCTTAGGGGAGGAAAAAATTATATATCCCCTTTGTGACTGTTCACTCAACTCTGTCTTAGATTTTGGTTAACACAGCTCATGCTAAGGCCTGATGTATGCTGTGAGCAGGGACATTAGGTCAAATGCAGAGCACCACATAGGCAGGACAGGTGGCCAGAAAGAGCTAAAGGGCCATGATGCAGCCATTATCACCTGCAAATTGCTGTCTCCAGCAGCCATTATCTTTTGTCTGGCAGCTTCCTCAGAATCCACTAACCTATGGAAATAGTATAGACTAAATCCAAGTCAGAAGGTATAAAAACATCAGCTTACCCAAAAAGCTTATGAAGCTGATCCAACAGCCCACACCGTGATGGAGGAGGAAGGATGAGCGCTCTCACCATCTGATAGGTAACTAATTCTTTTATTTTGCTCATAGGTGCACAATACTAAGAGTTACAGGTTAAGTTATGAAACCTTATGACTTGAATGGTGAATAAGTGAATTCACATGCTAGACTTATCTGGGCAAAAGGGGATTGAGCCCATGTTTGTCATGTTTGTTTGTCGTATTTCTCAATGAGCTCATGAAATAAAGTTTAAATCACATAGTATGTTGTCCTGTAAATTTGAGAGATCCAAATGGACTGTGACACTCCTTGGTCAGGGACTTATCTGAGCATCCTTGGAGAGAAGGACCTCTTGTGCCACTAACAATTGGACTGTCTGACCCTGGCTTGGCTTGTCCTGTCCAGCCACCTCTTGTTTACAAGCAGGATGATATGCATTTGTCTAACAAGGGATTTACATTTCCACTAGGTATATCATTTGCAGAGTTAAGTTGTCCCAAATCTGGGTTCTTTACCCGGTCTGCAAGCCAATAACACACAGAGCAGAAGTATTTCCAAGTTTATTCCATTAATGCGCAGAAATGGGGTGCTCGTTCCAAGGGAGCACGCCTTAGTTTCAAATATTTCCCTTTTAATACAGTGATTATTACATATTCTAACAATTAATACATATTCATTGTTATTCTCCTTAATGATTGGTCAAGGTTTCTTTGCTTCCTATGTAAATTAGTGCACAGGCTCTGTCTTCTTCCACCATTGTTCTCTTTTAAGTAGGTGGTATCATTTGGGTAGGTGGTCAATGAGTCGGTGGTCGGTGGTCGCAATCTCCCCCTGCCGAAATTACCTTTTGACCTACTTCTCTAATCTTGACATTTCCAGGTGGTTTTCTTGGTTTGCTGACCTTGCCTACAGTTCATCATTCTCTTGACAGAAATATCCTGCTTATCATCAAAGCTACATTGTCTAGTAGTTAGTTCCTTAATTCAATCTTAGATTAATAATTTCTAGCTATTATTTCTCTATAACGAAATATGGTTGGGGCTGTATAGATGACTTTTAGCAGCAGTGGCAGGTTCCCTTGGTTGCTTCAATTACATGTTACATTTCATTTTTCTAGTTAATATCAATTTTACTAAAGTGATGTTTGTTCCTCTATAATTCATCATTTTCCTCTGCACTACTCGGGTCTACTACTTGGCTCCATTGGGTTTAAATCTCTGTAAGATGAGGCCCTTCCCTTGCAACTGTGCATTTCCCTTTTCTATCTGATTCTTCACAAATTTGGAAATTCAATTTGTAGAGAGCTCAGCCTTAACCTGGTTCTCTCAGGTTTCCTCCTGCTTTATAGCCAATATCATTAATGATTTGATAGGTGGAAGCTATCTGTTACTTATAGGAGGTCTTGTACATACTTTGGTAAGCCTCTCTTTTCATCCCCAAACTACAAATCCCAGTCACTAGTTCTGCAGTTTGAGCCATTTACACTTCCTGTTGTCCTTCTAATGTTCTGTAAACATGTTTTCAATCCAATTGTTCCAATTAACCCAAGGATTTAGTAGTACAGGCCCTCTTTGGGTGCCCTCATAAAGTTCTAGAAGGTTGGTTACAAATTTATCACTGTAGGCACATTAGCAAAGCATCAGTTCCCCCCCTCACATAACAGTTATATATGTGTAATGATCCAGTGAAATGCCAAAGTTAAGACTCAATAGCCTTGGTGACTATTAAGCAGGTATTCTTTATTGCAGCACCGGGCGCACAGGGGATTGATCCACCTAATGTGCGCGCCGACTGATTTAGTTGTACAGTTTAAATACATACTATGTATGCATATTCACTAGCTTTCCAAGAAATGATTACCTATTCATTAACTCATTATTACAGGTTACTGCCCACTCCCGCATGCGCACTAGAGTCTCTCACTAGAGTCTCTCGGTGGTCTTCAGAGACATCTGGTGGTCGTTTACTTCCTCCACTCCTCTTCATCGTTGTGACTTCTGGGTGAACTTCAGGCCTCTGCTCTACTTCTTTATTCTTGCTGGTGCATCAAAAGTGTTATTTTTGACTAGTCTCTGGATTCCTCAGTAACCCTGGACCCCTGGTTTTGAGAGATAAGCTTCTACTACAAGGTTATATTGTCCTAAAGCATTCTGTCTTAAAAAATAAGAGATAAGTTCTGACATTTAGTACTACAACTGTTGCATCTGCTCTTTGTACAGCCTTAAAGCACCTAGTCTCCTAAATTAAGCTCTGTCGTGGTTTAGCCTCAGACGGCAACAAAGAACCACGTGCTGCTCGCTCGGGCCTTCCCAATACCGGACGAATCAGAAGAAAAAGGCAAAACTCTTGGGTTGAGACAAAGGCAGTTTAACAGAACAGCAAAGGGAACCTGTGTCCCTGCTGGAGCCTGGGGAGAATTAACCCTGTCCCCGCTGGAACCAGGACAAGCTCCTACTCTAATTTGCAGTTCTAATATATTAAGCCCCTACTTCAATTAGTTTACAGCTTTAATATATCAAACTCTACTTCAGTAATCTCGGGAGTACTCACAACTTGACCAGATCCTGCTGGCTATGAAACTGAAAAGAGGGAATAAAGAAGAGGGAATCAGAGTCTTCTCAGTAGTGCCCAGTGACAGGACAAGATGCAATGGTCACAAATTAAAACAGATTAAATTCCATCTGAACATCAGAAAACACTTTTACTGTGAGGGTGGTCAAACACTGTCACAGGTTGCCCAGAGAGGTTGTGAAATCTTCATCTGTGGAGATTTTCAAAACCCAACTGAATGCAGTCCTAGGCAACCTGCTCTAGCTACTCCTGCTTGAGCAGGGGTGCTGGACTAGATGATCTCAGGACCAACCTCTTCTAACCTCTGTAATTATGTGTTAGTGGTTGGAATAACACCAAGTGGTTGCTCATCCGTGTGGGTATCAATGAAACTCACAAGGGAGACCTTGAGTGTACCAACTGTGACTACAGGGCTCAGAAAAAGTGGATGAAGGGCACTGGAGTTCAGGTAGTAGTCTCCTCGAATGTGCTGGCTCAGTTAGGAGCAGACTCACCCCGCACTCAAGCCTCACTTTTGTCCCTGGGAAAATCATGGATAAAGTCCTCTTGGAACACATTTCCAGGCACATGAAGGAAAAGGTGATTGGGAAGAGTCAGCATGAATTTACGAAGCAGGAATCACTCCTGGCCTACCTGATTGCCCTCTATGATAAAATGACTAGATTTGTGGATGAGGGGAGAGCCTTGCATGTCATTTACCTCAACTTTAGCAAGGCTGATGACATGAACTCCCACCGCATTACTGTATCCTTGTTGGGGCATTAGGGTCTGACTTCTTGGACATCTAGATAGTTAAAAAAAACCCGATCAGTTGGTCATGCTCAAAGGGTAGTGACCAATAGGTCGTACACTACCTGGGGGTTCAGTAACAAGTGGAGTACTGAAGGGATCTAGGCAGTTTAAGATCTCTATCAATGACCTGAAGGAGGTGACAGAGTGCACTCTCATGAAATTTGCAAATGACACCAAATTCAGGAAAGAGTTTATACACTTGAGGGCAGGGCTGCCAATAAGAGGGACCTGGATAGGCTGGAGGAATAGGTCAACCTTATGAAATTCAACAAGGACAAACACAAAATTTTGTACCTGAGAAGGAAGAACCACCTGCAATGATGTAAACTAGGGAGCAGCTTTGCTGAAAAGGATGTGGGGGTTTTGGTAGACAGCATGTCTACTAGTCAACTGATTCCCTGGCAGCAAAGGCAGCCAGGAATATCAACAAGAGCTTAGCCAGTAGTTTAATGGAAGTGATTATTCCCTTTTACTCAGCACTCATTAGAGTGCATCTACAATACTGTGGTCAGAATTGGGCACCCTAATACAAGACAGATATTGACAGACTGAAGCGAGTTCAGTGGAGGGTCACCAAGATGGTTGAGGAGCTGGAGCAAATGCTCTGTGAGGAGAATCTGAGGGAGCTGGGCTTGTTCAGCCTGGAGGAAAGAAGGCTATGGAGTGGGGGGAAGACAGCTAATAGCACAACCCCTGCCCCCCAACACTTGCAAGGAAGTTATCAAGACAATGCAGCCAGGCTCTTTACAGTGGTGCATGGTGGAAGGATGAGAAACAATAGGCATTAATGGAAGCAAGAAAGGGTCAAACTAGATATGAAAAACGTTTTTACCGTGAGGACAGTTAAGCAGTGGAGCTAGGGCCCAGACTGTGCAGTCTCCACCCTCAGAGGTTTTCAAGACAAGACTGGGCAAAGCCCTGAGCAACTTGGTCTGATCTCATAGCTGACCCTGCTTTGAGCAAAGTGAATTAGAGCTCCCGAACTCCCTTCCAACTTGAATTATCCTATGACCCTACAGCTGCCTGCTGCAGTACAGACAACCATTCTGTTCTTGTAGGCTTGGGGAGGCTATGCCAGTGGGATGCAATGCCTAGGAGTGCGTGATTTACAGTGGCCTGGCAAACTTCTGCAGTGAGCTCATTCTCTACTGAAGGAGGAAAGTTCCTTCCAGTCTGAATTATGCTGTAACCCTGTAATATTTCAGGAAAGCAGGAAAAGAGGGGTAGGGGAGGAGAAGGAAGAAGGAAAACTTCACTGTGGCAGCATGCCTGACTAAAATTATCAGCAATTGATGGGTAACACACAACACAGATTTGTGGATTTATAGAAATGCTTAGTATTTTTTTGTTTGAAAATTAAGGGGATTAGACTTTAGAATGAGGTTATGTTTGGAGTAGCATTCAGCCAGCAGGAGCACAGAATACCCAATTGACAGGTAACAAAGAAGAGTCTACAGATTTGACACTGAGAAAACTCCCTGGAAAAATAAATGGGCTTGATTGTTGGCCTATTAGCTATCAGATTGTATTGGGTGCAGGTGGCAAGGTTTTGGTAGCAGGGGGCAGGGGCTACATGGGTGGCCTCTGTGAGAAGAGGTCAGGGGTTACCCTGTGCTGGACACAGCTGGTTCTAGCTGGCTCAGTAATGGCCCTACCACAGGCCACAGCTGAGCCCATCAGTGAAGCTGGTGGCAGCTTTGTGAAAACATATTTAAGAAAGCAAAATTGCCAGAGAGCAGAGGGGAGTGAGGGAGTGTTCTGGTTGGGGCAGAGTTGCTGTGTTTTGGATTTAGGATGAGAATAACATTGATAACACACTGATGTTTTACTTGTTGCTGAGCAATGCTTACACAAAGTCAAGGCCTTTTCAGCTTCTCACACTGCCCTGCCAGCAAGGAGGCTGGAGGTGCACAAGAAGCTGGGAGAGGATGCAGCCAGGACAGGTGACCCAAACTGGACAAAGGGATATTCCATACCGTATAATGTCATGCTCAGCATATAAAACTGGGGGGAGTTGGCTGGGGGGTGGCGGCCACTGCTCAGGGACTGGCTGGGCATCGGTTGGCGGGTGCTGAGCAATTGCATTGTGCATCACTTGTTTTCTATACTCTTTTATCATTATTATTATTTTCCCTTCCTTTTCTGTCCTATTAAACTGTCTTTATCTCAACCCAGTTTTGTCTTTTTTCCAATTCTCTCCCCCATCCCACTATGGGGTGAACACCAAAGTCGGAGGAGGAGGAGGTGTGCCAGGTGCCAGAGCAGAGATTCCCTTGAATCCTGTGGAAGAGACCAAAATGAAGCATGTATTTCCCTGTGGTCCATGGAGAACGCATGGTGGAGCAGATTTTCCTGACAGGAACTGTGGCCCGTGTGCCAGAGTCCAATACTCTCCGACCAGGTTCTTTTAGATATTTCACACAAGGAGGTTGTAATAATTTAATACCAAATTTACTTATTTGAATATATTTGATGTTACACAGGATTTTGATTTAGCAGAGTGATACAGCAATATAATGAAATCCCAATACAAGCATAATATAGCAATTGCAATATACTGTTGAATCGCAGTACAAACCTGATTCCCGTTAGGTCCCTTCAAGGCCAGGCTGGATGAGGCTTTGAGCAGCCTGGTCTAGTGGGAGGTGTCCCTGCCCAGGGCAGGGGCTTGGAACTAGATGATCTTTAAGGTCCCTTCCAACCCGAACCATTCTATGATTACCGATATCTATATGCTCACCATCCTGATTGGAAGGAATTGCCAGGAAGGAATACATGGGTTGAAGCCAACACAAGCTGACCAATTACCATCATGGGCAAAGCAGACTCAACTTGGGGGAAATTAATTTAATTTATTGACAATTAAAAGAGATTTGGATACTGAAAAACAAAGACAAAAAATGAAAGCCCTATATCCCCTTCTTCCCAGGCTCAACTTCACTCCTTCATTCTCAACTCTTCTACCACCTCCCCCTGCCCCAAGCAGCATGTGGAGGATGGGGAATGGGGGGGGGTTAAGGTCAATTCATAATAGGTCCTCTCTGCTTCTCCTTCCTCCTCACACTTTTCCTATGCTTCAGTGTGGGCTATCTCCATGGGCCACAGTCCTTCAGGCTAAACCTGCTCCGGTGTGGACTCTTCTCCACAGGCCTCAGCTCCTGTCAGGAAAACCTGCTCCGGTGTGGACTCTTCTCCACAGGCCTCAGCTCCTGTCAGGAAAACCTGCTCCAGTGTGAGCTCTCCATGGCCCACAGTTCCTTCAGGAAATATACACCTGCTCCAGCATAGGGTATTCCAGAGGCTGCAGTGCGGATATCTGCTCTGGCATGGTCCTCTCCACTGGCTGCAGGAAATACCTGCTCCAATGTGGTCCTCTTCACAGGCTACAGGGAAATACCTGCTCCACCACGGCCTCTTCCAAAACTTCCACAAGCTGTAGGTGAATATCCGCTCCGGCTCCTGGAGCACCTCCTCCCTTTCCTTCTCTGACCGTACAGGATTGTTTCTCACACTTTTTCCCCCTTACTCCTCATTGCCATGCAGTGTTTTTCCCTTTCTTAAATATGTTTTCACAGAGGTGCCACCAGCTTCGCTGATTTGCTCATCTTTGGCCTCTGGTGGGCCCATTGCTGAGCTAACTGGAGCTGGCTGTGTCCATCATGGGGCAGACCCTGGTTTCTTCTTACACAGGCTATCCCTGCAGGTCTTGTCATTCCCCCCACCCTGGCCCCTGCTACCAAAATCTTGCCACATAAACCCAATATACCTTATTTCCCTCTCTAAGAGGTGTCATATTGAACATTACATTTTCTTTGTACTGAAAGGTGCAGAGGGAAGCTGCCTTGGGATTGGTTTTCCACTTTTGTCAAAGATCTTCCTGTTGCACAAATACCAGAAGACAATACAAAACTTTCTCCTGCTACAATACAAACTGTACAGCTTCATCCCCAGGTTCACCCACCCTGGGGTGAGTTTTCAAGAATTGTGTTGCAACCATAAAAGGTTTTTCTGTTGCTAGGAGTACTGCTTAATTTGGTTCCAGCCTCTTAAACAAACTGAGGATTTGCCAGTGATGTAGGCTTAACACAGTAGACCTCACAAGCCATGTAGCCACAGCTACACATCAAAGCAGTGTTTGCAGTACAGGCACTTCTGGGTCTTTTTCTGCAGGAAAGGATTTGGCAGGGTGGAGGGTTGGGGATCCTAGTACACAGGTGGCTAAATCTTTTAGTGGCTAAATCTTTAAAGGTGTTTTGTTTTCATCTACGTTCAGGACATACCTGCTCGCATTTAGTGCATCTACAACAAGATGTTCTGTTTTCAGAGCTGTGCTGGCACAGGTTCTAATCAAGTCAGTCTTGAACATCCATGAGACTCTGTCGTTACTGAAATTGGGCAGCCTAGCACCTTACCTTGTACAAATATACATACTTGTGGCAGTAATGTCCACTTTACAGATGATAGCTAATTTTAATTGTGTACATTTTGGCTCCGAGGCCAACTATACCCCAACTGAGAAAGAAATCTTGGAATGAAGGAGTTAGAGCTGCTTTGAAAGTAATTGGTACTGAAGCACAGCTCCTCTTCACACCCTGATTACCAGTACTGGTCTGGATGTTCAAGGGTGAAGTTCCTTCTACTCATCATGCCACTGATGCTACCTGGAGTAAGTGGGTTGCATTAATCAAACAGCAGGCTTGAATAGGAAATCCCAATCGTCCAGGAATTATAGAAGTGATCACAAAGTGGACAGAAGGCAAAGACTTCACAATACCAGCAGAGGAGGTGGTAACACGTGCTGAGGAAGCCCCACCATATGTATGGAGACCTACACGATGAGTTGCAGAAGCCACTGAAGGAGAACGTGAATCGAGTCAATTTGCAGAGGTAAAAGCCATCCAGCTGGCCTTAGGCATTGCTGAACGAGAAAAGTGGCCAGTACACTTTACTGACTCATGGATGGTGGCTAATGCTCTGTGGGGGCAGTTATAGCAGTGGAAGCAGAGCAACTGGCAGCACAGAGGTAAACCCATCTGGGCTGCTGAATTATGGCAAGATATTACTAACCAGCTAGGGAAACTAGTCATGAAGGTACCTCATGTAGATGCCCACGTACCCATGAGTCGGGCCACTGAGGAACATCGAAACAATCAGCATGTGGATCAGGCTGCTAAGACTTTGCAGGCAGATTTGGACTGGGAACATAAAGGTGAACTATTTTTAGCTCGGTGAGCCCATGATGCTTCAGGTCATGAAGAAAAAGATGCAACATATAAATGGGCCCGTGACCGAGGGGTGGATTTAACCATGGACGCTATTGCGCAGGTTATCCATGATTATGAAACATGTACCGAAATCAAGCAAGCTAAATGGTTAAAACCTTTGTGGTATGGGGGACAATGGCTGAAATATAAATCTGTGGAGGCCTGGCAAATTGGCTACATCACACTCCCCCAAACCCACCAGGGGAAGCATTACATGCTTACAATAGTGGAAGGAAGCACCGGATGGTTGGAAACCTATGCCGTGCCCCATGCTGCTGCCCAGAATACCATCCTGGGCCTCAAAAGGCAAGTCTTGTGGCGACATGGTACTCCAGAAGGAATTGAGTCAGACAATGGGACTCGTTTTGAGAACAATCTTATAAGTAATTGGGCCATAGGTCACGGCATTGAGTGGGTATAGCATATCCCCTATCATGCACCAGCTTCTGGGAAAATTGAGTAATACAATGGACTGTTAAAAAGTACCCTGAAGGCAATGGGTGGTAGAACCTTTAAAAATTGGGACAAGCCTTTAGCGCAAGCTACCTGGTTAGTTAACACCGGGGATCCATCAATCGAGCTGGTCCTGCTCAGTCAGACCTTTCACATACAGTAGAAGGGGATAAAGTCCCTGTGGTGCGTGAAAGGGATATGGTGGGGAAAACTGTTTGGGTTATTCCTACTTTGGGCAAAGGCAAACCCATTTGTAGGACTGTGTTTGCTCAAGGGCCTGGATGTACTTGGTGGGTGATGCTGGAGAATGGAGAAGCTCAATGTGTGCCTCAAGGAAATTTGACCCTGGGTGAGAATACTGAATTCTGAGTTGTATGATGTTGATTGTTATATGATACTAACAGCGTTCAATAAGTGTTTTCCAGGATAACATAATAGTGATGTAACCTGAGCTAGCTTCATCAAGTGGTGTCCAGCAAACTCTTCGAGGTGGACATGCTAACCATAAGCACGAACCATTTATGAATTTCATACCATCTTTCCTGCCCTGATTGTCTCCTATGATAGATGAAATCCTGCAATTATAACCTAAATGAACTTAACAAAATTTGTGTATAAAAATAAATCATAAATGGGTGACCTGTATGTGTGTGTATATATATGTGTGTGTGTGTGTGTATATTTGATAGATAAAAAGTATTAGTGATCTGAGCATGACGCCAATGGTATGGAACAAGGCGTGGAATGTCCTGGTTTGAGGTAAAGCAGAACTGATTCTCTTTTCAGTAGTTTTGCTTTGCAGCTAAGCCTCTTCTGATTAACTGAACTCTCTGAAATTAACAGCGTATTTTTTGGACTGTAGTCCGCTCCCAGAGAGATAAGACCTGATTATTTATAATTTATGCAAGGAATGGTATGCAGAGAGACTCTTGCTTATAGCTGTCACAACCAAGATATACTAACTTCGTTATTTGCCCTGTTGGAGGGTCAGAAATGGAAGAGCATAGAGGGGTCACACCTACGTGGAGGAGCGGACAGGACAGGTGACCCAAAACTGACCAACAGGGTATTCCATCCCATATGCATCATGCTCAGTATAAAAGATGAGGGATCAAAGGGTCAACTCTCTTCCTTCAATGGCTGGTATCTGAGGATGACCCTGTCTGTTCATCTGCCTTTGATCCCGATTCATGTATTCCTGAATCCAGCTCTGGAATCCAGTTCCTGCATCGCTGAGTCCAGTCTGGGACTTCCCCAGTGCCTGCTGGTGACATAATCATCAACCTGGGAGCTTGATATGGTTTTGTATATATTTTATTATTTCCTTTTTATTCTATTATTAATATTTCATTAAAGTAGTTTAGTTCCTTCTAAACTCATAAGTCTCTTTGTCTCTCCTCTCCTTGGAGCAAGAGGTGGGGGAGAACATCTGTCATTCATCTCAGTTGCCAGTCCAGCTCAAACCACAACAACTAGTTATCAACCAGGATTATAAAACGGAAAGATATTTAAATAGATCGTCCCATAAAGATTATCTTTAGGAAAGCTCCAGTAGATTTTCAAATATTATGTACTTTGAGCACAAAAATAATTTCAGCAGCAGGAAATGATCAACTGCACTGTGTGAATGAAATCCTTTAAACAGATTACATCTCAAGTCAGTTTACAGAATCCCACTAACAAAAAAACAAACAAACAAAACCCTACACACAGAATGGACTCTCTTCTTTTTATTTTACCACCAGTTTCTGTCTGTGACCCTGAACTAACCGAAGTCTATATTTCGGATTTGCCTCCTAATTCAGGGTTATATTTTTACCTCACACAAGTTCACTGCAAGGCATAATACATCTTCACCTAACATACAATGCAAACTATATTTCCAAAACAACCCACCTGCCCTCGGCACTTTCCTTATCATTCATTTCAGTTAAGTAACATTTATAGAAAGCTGAACAAGGCTTTAAAAATGTTATAGTTCAAGAAGTTAAATTGTAAAATAACTATTAAAGACATCACACTGCATTTTTTTAAAATTACATCTTCCTAGGATCTCTAGAAATAAACCTGTTAATTAAAAGAAATCTACTTGAGAGCGTTAGCAAAACAGACCCACTTCGCCCCCCCCCCCCCAACCCAACTCTTACTGGGGTGGAACTATGAAAAAAATTAAGTTGGAAGGACCACCTAGTTCACTCCCCTGCTCAAAGCAGATCCATTAGATGAGGATGCTCAGGGCCTTGTTCAGTGTGGAATCTCCATCTTTAGAGATACTCAAAACCCACTTTGTGCTCAGGTTTCAGTATTCGACCACACTCATGGAAAAAAAAATTCCTTGCATCTAATCAGAATTTTCCACGTTGCAGCTTGGGCCCATTGCCTTTTCTCTTTTAACTGTGCACTTCCCCTAGTCAGCTCATCAGTCACCTGCATCAAATAACTGTCATGAACACACTCCAGAAATCTCCTGGATTGCTTATGCCCAAACATATTACCCTTCCATCTAGAGTTGCATGAAGAAACACTGAAATACAGAGAATACTCAAGGCATGGACTGCATCCCTTTCTAGGAAGAAGGAACAGGTCAAAATCGTGCAAGTACACATCATATATTTATTTTTATTATTGAACAACTCTCTCCAAAATTGGGCAGAGATTAAAAAGAAAAATTAATTGTACTACTTCATAAAGCATTAGTAGTAACTCATAAAAAATTACAAGTTTTGTTAAAAATTTATAAAGCTTGCAAATGATTTAATTACAGATATTTATAACACATTTAAAATATGTTAAATGACACAATAAAGTGTGATTTTAAAGAAAATACTTGACAAAATATGACTCTAAAAAAACCCATAAGTTTTGATAATCATTACCAAACCAAACAAATAGCAAAATGAGGTAACAGTGTACCAAAGGAAAGGAAAAAAAACAAACCACAAAATCCACTGTCCTGGTTTGAGGTAAAACAGAACCAATTTTCTGTTCAGTAATTTTGCTTTGCAGCTAAGCCTCTTCTAACTAACAGAACTCTCTGAAACTCTCTGAAATTAACAGCATATTGTCCAAATGCTGTTCCCTCCCAGACAGATAAGACCTGATTATTTAAAATCTATGCCAAGGAATGGTATGCAGAGAGGCTCCTGCTTATACTTATTGCTATAACAACCAAGGTCAGCTAACTTTGTTATTTGCCCCATTGGAGGGTCGGAAGTGGAAAAGCATAGAGGGGTTGCACCTGCAGGGAGGAGCGGACAGGACAGGTGACCCCAAACTGACCAACAGGGTATTCCATCCCATATGCATCATGCTCAGTATAAAAGCTGAGGGATCAAAGGGTCATCCCTCTTTCTTCAATGGCTGACGTCTGAGGAGGACTCTGTCTGTTCGTCTGCCTTTGATCCTGATCCGTGCATTCCTGAATCCAGATCCGGAATCCAGCTCTGGAATCCAGTTCCTGTCCATCGCAGAGCCCAGTCTGGGACTTCCCCAGTGCCTGCCAGTGGTGTGATCATCATCCTGGGAGCTTAATATGATTTTGTATATGTTGTATATATTTCCTTATTTTCTTTTTATTTTTTTATTAATATTTCATTAAAGAAGTAGTTTAGTTTCTTCTAAACTCATAAGTCTCTTTCTCTCTCTCCCTCCTCTCCTTGGAGAGAGAGGTGGGGGAGAGCATCTGTCATTCTTTTCAGTGGCTAATCTGGCCCAAACCACAACACCCACATAGCTCATTTATAGGAGTCTAAATATAACTCAGTCAAAAATGTGTTTTCCAAAGTAAAACAAAGGTTGGTAAATGCCATTTCAAATATTTCTCAGCTGTTAACACATCTTGTTATCACATTCAGGAACCTTTATGGAAACCATATACAACAAAAAGGTTTACTTTGCACAGTAAGATTTCTGGAAAGAAAATGATAACATGAGTCCTTAGATATATCTGTAAGCCTTTAAGCCCCTCTCTCCCTTTCTCTCTCAGGTCAAAGTTATGTTGAGAGCTCTTGCTAAAAAAAAACCAAACCCTAAAAAAACCCAAACCCAACAGATGCTGATATGGTAAACCATTAACATGCCCCTGCTCCCCGTTGGGTAAGTATGGCAGGAAGGCAACGAACATTTATTTAAGTGTCTTGCTGGATTCTGGTACCATCAGGCACCACAACAGGCTGTGACATTAGATACAAATGTGCAAAGCACATGGCAGTTAATAGCTGAGCGTAAATCACCTCCTTCTCTTTTGACAGCCACAATAGACTTGGTTGTAGCTGGTCTGATTTGATTCGGAACGGATGCATGTGTGTTGTTTGTACACACTAACTGCAGGAAGCAAGTCTGCACACATCTGCAAGAGTCCCATGCAAACAGAAGTAATATTCCAGAAGAGATCAGCCACAGGAGTGCAACAATTAGATTTGGTCTTTTACCAAATTAGATACTCCATCTCCTAAATCTTCAGCTGCCTCACTGTGTTTTACTGGCAAAAAAAGGTACATTACACACCAAGATTTCTCCAGTTACAGAAAGAAGACTACTTTCCCCTTGGTGTTCATGAAGTGTGCCTTGTTCATTACATATTTATATCTAGCTTAGAACAAGTGCCTTCTTTCCATGCTTCAAACAAAGCGAATACTGAGTGTAGTAGTATTTGTTATGGTTAAATCTGTACAGCTAGGGCTGGGGTTTTTCTTGGATATATTAGAGACCTTAAGTATTATAAGACACATACAGCACACATTTTTTAAAATAATCACATGATTTCATTTGCTAAAAAAATAAAGTTTACTGTAGGTGATTTAAGTTGTGAGGAGTCCATTCTTTTGTTCCTGGGGGACAGGGGAAATTGTAATATTTTGAAGTGGATATAACAGTATATTTTTATTTAGCGTTCTTAAGTATTGACAAGTATGGACATACTAAAGTTTGAGTGCTATTTGGGTAACTAAAAGACAAGAGCATCTGAAAGAAGCAAAAACAATAGCTGTAATTAATTGGTTTGTAGAACCTTCAAAGAAGGACAAGCACCATGGAAAACATAATGTTGAAAATATAACTGACACTCAAGCATAGCAGCATACAAAAGTATCAGAAATGACAAAAAACAAACAAAGCTCAGACTGGCACCAAGTTATAGCAATATTGGTAGTTGTGTCACTTGTACTATTGTAACCAAGATATTGATACTAGATTTAGGAGAAAACATTTTGATGCCAAAAATCACATCCCTTGATTAAATATGGTATGTTTAGATCCAGTTATTTCACTGAAACATCTTAAAGTTCTTATCAGTCTGAAGTGTTAAAGAAGTCAATATTTTCAACTGCACAACTAAAAATATTATTTGAAAGGCAGTCAAATGAAAGTTACCTCCCATTTCACAGCATTATTTGTTCTGGATGGTGTACCAATTTACTCTTCTACAGTGGAACATTCTGGAGACTTGACAGAAAAAGAAAGGGAAATTTTTTCACGCCAAGCCTATCAGAAAATACAGAAGGCTAAGAAGCAGCACCCTAGGACAACTGTATTCTACAGTGAATGACCACCACCCATCCTTTTTGAAGCACAAAAATCAAAAGTTCTACTTCTCTGAAAAAATGTTAAAAATTTTTTGTTCATTAAGTCACAGGAATAAAATCATATCCCCTTACAAGTTATTTTAATAGTACACAAACAAAGAACATAAGTGATTAAAGCCATTGTTTATATACTAAAGGAGTACATACTTAGCAAGTATAATGGTCAAAGTGAAGAAACTTTGCACAAGACCCTCAGCACCTTTTCATCTTCCTTTTTGGAGAGGAGCACAAAGTGCAGTATCTTCAAAACACAAGTCTAATCTGAAATCAATTGAACATAAATAAAACCCAGCTAGAAGAACTGAGGAGAACAGAGAAGCTTCAACATTAAAGTCACCGATTGGAAGTGTTAACATTGTTAACTGAGTTACACAATATTGCAACTTTATATTGATAAAATAAGCAGTAAACCTGTCATACCGAAATCTGATTTCCTATTGTGTGTAAAAACGCAAGGTTACTCACATACTGAGTAATGAACACACTCTATATAGGTACACTTAAAAGCCTCCAATAAAGAGGAAGCATAACATCTGTTTGAATAGCAAGTAAAAAAGGCTTTTTATACCATTAAGTATATTGGGGAGGGAATATTAAATGTCTATAATTGCAGCACCCCCTGTATTCAGTGTGTGACTCCAAACACAAAGAAAGAAACCAGTCTACAGTACTAGTACTGTTTAAATAACATAAGATTATACATTGCAGCATAATTAATACTACATACATACATTCTTAGTGCATGCTGGTATATATGTTCTCAAACACATGTACACACCCAGTCACCAGTGCACTTCACGCATCCTCTCAACACCTCCCCCCCATTCATGCTCACTCACAGTATCTGAAGGTAGATTGCTATGTTGTTTGGAGCTACCACTTTTTATAAAAGCACATGCTAAAAGATCATATCCACTGTAATCTCGCAGCAACAGTTGGAATGATCACACAAAAACTAGGAAAAGTTAGTGCACACACAAAATTAAGCTAAAAAAGGTCTTTGGAGTTCCAATCAAACAGTTAGTATAGCAATCCCACAATTTAGAAGACTAATTATAAGCTTTATAATCAATTAAATCGCACAGTGCAAAGAAATGTCCATTGACCCTTTTTTGTAAAGGGAATGCTGGAAGCCACATGGGTAAGTTCAATGGATAGTTCATATATACACTTGACAAGGAACACCCAAACCAGATCTGTGCTCTTAGATTAGTCATTCTGAATCACGATGCACTTCTGAAGCATCAGCTCTGCAAATTGGGCAGGTACGATTTGCCTGTAAAACCAGAAATAAAAGAAAGTTTAATGCACTGACAAATATACTCATTATGGTAACAGTGTCTCCAACCCAGAAACAAAATGAAATTACCACTTGCAGTGATTAAGAGTACCCAAAAGGGGACCAAAAAAAAAGAAGATAAACCCAGTGTGCACTCGTTTTCTGTTACTTTGAAGTATGTAAAAATGACCTAAAAGTTTTGTAAATGCAATAGAAAAATACAGTGGGCAGAGAAACCCACCATCAATAGAGAAGCAAGACAGAAGTGGAAAAAAGTGCCCTATATTAGGGCCTCCTCGTCTTACTAGCTCTTTGTCATGAATCACAGCTTTTTAGGCTCTCAATACCCCATTATCCCAGCAGAAGAGAAGTCTATCATGCAGGCTTGCCCAAAGCTTGAAAGCCGAGCAGGGGGGGAAAAAGAGAAGGGTTTTTAGCAACAGACAAAACACACAATCTGACTAAACAGCTCCAAAGCTGAACATGCATAAAAGTTTTAAGTTTAGCCCTTCAGTGAAAAACTTGTTGAGAATACACTGATTCATAAAATAATTCATGTTGAAATGATCCTCAGGAGGTCTCTAGTCCAGCCTCCTGCTCAAAGCAGGGTCAGCTGTAAGGTCAGACCAGGTTACTCAGGGCTCTCTCCCATCTCTCCCTTCTAAACTGTATTCCTATCCTTCTCACCTTCTCTAACATTGCTATTCTATCTGTCAACCTATTGCACTGTCCTGCTTCTAGGTCTTCCCCCCAACTTGTTTTGAAAGAATATCTCATAGCATGCATAAAGCCATAATTTCATGCTAAGTCTTTTTTTTTAATATCTATCAATCGTGCCTTATACTTATAAAAATAGATACTTTTTTATTTGCCCCAAGAATTCAAATTCATAGTGATAGGAGGGATTCTTATAGGAGTGCTTTCTACCAGTGAAGATCATATTCCTTTTAAAATGACCCTATTCCAATCATTACTACAAATAAATATCTTTTTTTTAATCACTAAAAAAGAATATTTCTATAATGTAAGGAGACAACAAAAAGATAAATTCAGCTTGTGCCCTTTTTTTGTTATTTTAGAGCCTAAATATTAAAAATGAGAAACAAGAGACGAAATGTAGTAGAAAACTAAAGAAAAAATTAAACTACAGGCTAGGACATTATGAATTGCATCCAACGTCCAACAAAAATTTTATTTACCTTAAGCCATTTATCAACACACTTGGCATGAAACTCGTGGTTACAGGGTAAGACTCTAAGTAGCTGCCTTGCCTCAAAGTCACACATACACACTACACACCTAAAAAAAGACAGCAAATATCTATAAACTTTCCCATTTAATAACAATAATTTCTATTCTATAGGCAACTTATAAGGTGTGTCTGCAAAAGAGTTTTTTTAAAACCACTAGAGTATCTACAGTGATCAAACTTTTGGGGGTATAGATCTCAAGCGGACCAATATAAAATGAGAATCGCTTTTGTTTTGTTCACCATGGTTTCAAATCCCAAAGCAGACAAGGGCTCAAACTCATACCCGTGGGAGTTCACTGGCCCAAGCAGTAAATAGATTGTATTACTGTCATTCAAAGTACTGGAGTTCATGCCTGCTGATATAAACAGGTAGTACAAACCCTATAGCATATTTCTTTCAGTTTTTACTTTAATTTTAGCTATATTAAAATAAAAACTGGAAAACTTGCTTTGAGTATTTCTCAAAGCCATAATCAATTAAAGATCACACACATTTTTATTATGAAAAATTTCTCATTAAATTACAACTATATTCTGTTGTACATGTTTTATAAACACATTTTTCCCCCAGGGACATCATCAGCTTAAGTTTTCTAGTAATTTTATTTTTTTTATTCCCTACTTTATTAAAAATAACATTGAAGATGGCTCTAAGTGGAAGATCAGAGAAAAAATCTCTTCTGTTCAGTTTCAAACATTTGACAGCACTGTATATCACTTTCACTGCCTCCCACCTATATCTCATTTCTCTGTTACGTAGATCTTTCAAACAGAATTAGTCTTAAAAATAAGAAAATATAACTTTAAGCCTCAAAGACTGTCAACAGCTCTTCCAGGAGCACTTGAAATTTTAGTAATTAGAAAATATTTCAATATAGGCTGAATTCCAGGTTGATGATGGCCATTTAATATCTAGTATGCCAAACAAAAATTTGGAAAACTTTTTAAAAATACTGAATAATTAAATTTGAACACCTAATTGAAGTGAGACCATGCAGAATTTTAAAGCCAAGATAAATTATATTTGATTTGAAAAATGGTTTAAGGAATTTATCTTTTTTATTTGAGTGCTTTTAGAGCACTTGTGTTACAGTATTTGCCTAGTTGAGGCTGCAGCCTGAAGGAATGGAAACACAGTCATGTAAAGTATGTGAATTTGAGATAGATGTACTTACAATGTCTGTTCTGATTGATGATTGCT
Source organism: Larus michahellis (assembly GCF_964199755.1). NCBI lineage: Eukaryota > Metazoa > Chordata > Aves > Charadriiformes > Laridae > Larus > Larus michahellis. Next base: position 2,110,746 of record NC_133929.1, on the reverse strand, counting down.
TGGATTGAACCTGTAAGATGGAAGCTGTTCAATGTCTGCCTTTGTTAGTCCTCGAGGTTTGGCTTCTCCTAGGCGTTCTGCCAAATTCAGCAGTGCCTATGAAACCAGGAATTTAGATTTTTTAACATTCATTGCTCAAACAAGCTCCAGCTCTACCAGAAGTGATTTCTTCTGCCATGTCACTATCCCACCAGGTAGCACAACCCACCTCTCCATCAAGACACATTTAGTCTTACTTCTCTCTCTCTACAACTGCAAGCACTATGGAAAGATGTCTTTCAAAGTTTGATCATTGATGAATCCTCCTGAACTGCATAAGATAGTATCTTTGGAACTTCCAAATATCCATGACCTAACTGTTAATCACTCCTGCAGCTGTATTCACAGCTTAATACATGTTTTGCTTTGGAAATGAACCCCCTTCCCCCACCCCCTACACAGTAGTGTGGGCAACCAGAAGAAAATGTTGGCAAACTTGCTTTCTAGGAATATGCAGTGAGTGTAGCTCTACATGGCCAAGAGTTTAAAGGGACAACTTTTGACTCCCATTTCACTTCTTGGGCTAACTGAATTGAGACATGGAGATTTTATGTTGAACCTTTGGAAACAAAGGCATGACATCAAACTGAATAGAGACACTTTCTGATTAAATTTTGTACTCATTCATACAGGTAAACACTGTACCTAAGTGCTCCTCATGTAAATAATTTCTGCTCCTTCATGAGGGGCTCCAGAAAAGCATCAGTATCAACTTGATAGAGAACTGAAGCACAGAAGTTAAGAGATTTGATGAAAGATGCAAAGAGTAGATATTCAAATAGCCCAAAACCTGGAGCCCAATGTCAGCTACAATATGATGCTTCTTTTAACTAGCACAAGAAGCATTATAGGACATCTTGTCATTACACTGTAAATGCTATGCAACTGCATAAATACACAGCTCTGAGCAGAAGCAAGGAGAAACAGATAGATGAGGAGGGGTAGGTAGCAGCTGAAGTTTTCTGAACAGAATCTGATGGGAATCCAACAGCCTGAGAAGCAGCAAGGACAAGAGTTGGGATCAGCCCTCAGTTATCTAAGACACCACTGACATTTTATTTCAAAATATGTGAATTGTTGTACTCTCCTTATTGTTAAGAGAAAATATATATTAAGAGATTCTTGCCAACATCACATTTACCTGAATTCATCCTATAATGTTAGCACTAATCTGTAAAGTCAGCAAGGCACATAAAAAGCACTAAGTTGTAGCATATTCAAAAGAATAGGTTATTTATGCTCGATATTTAAAAATCAAGCAAAATGCAAAAACAAGAGTCATATCTAGAATGGCAAGTTGAGGAATTTAACCATCACTAATCTGAAAGGATAGATTCTGGGGAAAGGCAATAGATACAAAATAAGAGTGTTTCTAACATCCAGTGTTAGAAACTAGTATGAAAAAAATATTTCTAGATTCTGTCTTCATAAAAATTACATTTATTTAATCCCGGTTTTGTCTTTGAAAAGCAAAAGACTGTTTAAGTTCATGTATTGAGTTAACCTCTGCTCCTCATGAATTTGTACTTCACACACCAACCTCGTAGTTTTCTACCTCTCCATCTTCCATGTCCAACTCAAAACTGAAAGCTGGTCCAACTGCAGGTGGCACCGGAAACACTGATCTGCAAACAACAGTAAGACTCAACATCTTCCTGAAGGAAAGCATGCAAACATATGGCAGAGGTAGAGTTTTGTTATTGATCCTTCTTAAATCAACAAATTCTAAGAATCAGTAAAAAGGTTAAATTTGAAATTAAGAATTAAAATTCAAAGTATAGGAGTCAAAGGAAAGCCAATTGTGCCACTTTTTGATACTCACTGTATTGCATTTTTAAATTCCATGTATATTGCTATGACAACTCATACTTACAGTAAGGCTCAGTGTTATTACAGAAATTAATCTCTTGATAGCCTGAATCACAGAGTTAATATTAATATTGAACAGAGTTTCTGGTTTTAAATTTGACTTATTTAAAGAGATAGAATATCAACAAAGATAAATAACCCAAGTTCACTTACCTTCCCAATACAAAAGCATTCAAGAACTCAAATAGAATAGAATAGAATAGAATAGAATAGAATAATTCCAATTGGAAGGGACCTATGACAATCATCTAGTCCAACTGCCTGACCAATTCAGGGCTGACCAAAAGTTAAAGCATCTTATTAAGGGCATTGCCTCTTAAACACTGACAGGCATGAGGCATATACCACCTCTCTAGGAAGGCTGTTCCAGTGTTTTACCACCCTTTCTGTAAAGAAATGTTTCCTAATGTCAAGTCTGAACCTCCTTTGATGCAGCTTTGACCCATTCCCACACATCCTGTCACTGAATCCCAGGGAGAAGAGATCAGCACCTCCCTCTCCACTTCCCCTCTGGATGAAGCTGTAGAGAGCAATGAGGTTGCCCCTCAGTCTCCTTTTTGATAATACAAGTAACAAAGATAATCACAATATAGTACTTGGCCAACTTCCACATTGACAGCAGACCCAACTATACATTCCCATATAAGAGGGATTTGTTCAGAAAAGAACCTCTTCAGGTATAAAGGCAAGAGCGTGCCATTTTTCTGTTCTTTCTTTTAAGTTAAAAAAGCATCTCCATCCCAAGATAGAAATATGGATCAAAGTTTAATGCACAACCATAGAAATAAAAAATCCACAGCACTATAAATGTCATCTAATTAAATGAATCAGGAATGATTGTGACACACTGTCCCTGAATAAACAGGCAAGCAGCTATAACATCAGAGCATACTTCAGAATGCACAATGCAAATTTTAACAACTTCATTGAATCATGTATCCTCGTGCTATTTTGATGCAAGTCAAACTGCGGAGTCAGAAACTATAGATGTGGCAAAACAACAAATGTCAAAGTTGGATTATCTCCCTGTCAATGATGCCTTCAAAATAAATCCTCATTTTCTAAGCATTTTGTATTCATTTCAAAAATGAAGCCTACAAAGAAAAATAAATTCCATGTCACAGATCTAAACTACAGCAGATGGGACCTACTTTAAAAGGTTAATAATAATCCCTTAATGTTACTTCTCCCATCCCTTCTCTTGCAGAAATGGTTAATCAGGTGCAAAAGTTCAAAAGCTGTAACAGATTATCAGTTCAGAGGAAAGAAATCCCCCAAACCAAAAAACACATGCACACCCAGAAGGCTCCCCTCATTATGTTTCGGTAATTAATTAAGAGTAAATTGATTTGCCTATTTTGTTTTGTTTTGTTAGATCTTTCTCCTACATAATGGCCAGCCTGGATGAATAAGGAACTTCTGATGGGACTTAGGAATAAAAGGAGGGCTTACCACCTTTGGAAGAAGGGACAGGCAACTCAGGAGGAGTACAGAGATCTCGTTAGGTTATTCAGAGAGAAAATTAGGAAGGCAAAAGCCCAGCTGGAGCTCAACTTGGCCACTAACATTAAGGACAACAAAAAAAGCTTTTATAAATACATCAACAGAAAGAGAGCCAGGGGGAATCTCCATCCCTTACTGGATGCCGGGGGGGAAAGTTGCAACCAAGGACGAGGAGAAGGCTGAGATACTGAATGCCTTCTTTGCCTCTGCCTTCAATAGTCAGACCAGCGATCCCCAGGGTGTTCAGCCTCCGGAGCTGGAAGATAAGGATGGAGAGCAGAACAACCCACCCATAATCCAGGAGGAAGTAGTCAATGATCTGCTTCTGCACCTAGACGCACATAAGTCGATGGGGCCGGATGGGATTCACCCAAGAGTACTCAGGGAGCTGGCGGGAGAGCTCACCAAGCCTCTCTCCATCATTTATCAACAGTCTTGGTCAACAGGGCAGGTACCAGATGACTGGAGGGTGGCTAATGTGACGCCCATCTACAAGAAGGGTTGGAAGGAGGATCCGGTGAACTACAGGCCTGTCAGCCTGACCTCGGTACCAGGGAAGATCATGGAGAGGATCATCTTGAGTGAGCTCTCATGGCAAGAGCAGGGCAGCCAAGGGATCAGGGCCAGCCAGCACGGGTTTAGGAAAGGGAGGTCCTGCTTAACCAACCTGATCTCTTCCTATGACCATGTGACCCGCCTTCTGGACGCGGGGAAGGCTGTGGACGTTGTCTATCTGGACTTTGGTAAGGCCTTTGACACCGTCCCCCACAGCATTCTCCTGGAGAAGCTGGCGAATCATGGCACAGACAAGTGTACTCTTTGCTGGGTTAAAAACTGGCTGGATGGCCGTGCCCAGAGAGTTGTGATTAATGGGGTGAAATCCTCTTGGCAGTCGGTCACCAGTGGTGCCCCTCAGGGCTCAGTTTTGGGGCCGGTTTTGTTTAATATCTTTATCAATGATCTGGATGAGGGGACTGAGTGCACCCTCAGTAAGTTTGCAGATGACACCAAACTAGGTGGGAGTGTTGATCTGCTTGAGGGTAGGAAGGCCCTACAGAGGGACCTGGACAGGCTGGGTCAATGGGCCAAGGCCAACTGTGTGAGGTTTAATAAGGCCAAGTACCGGGTCCTGCATTTTGGTCAGAACAACCCCAAGCAACGCTACAGGCTTGGGGCAGAGTGGCTGGAGAGCTGCCTGGCAGAAAAGGACCTGGGGGTGCTGGTGGACAGCCAGCTTAACATGAGCCAGCAGTGTGCCCAGGGGGCCAAGAAGGCCAACAGCATTCTGGCTTGTATCAGGAATAGTGTGGCCAGCAGGAGCAGGGAAGTGATGGTGCCTCTGTACTCGGCACTGGTGAGGCCCCACCTCGAGTGCTGTGTTCAGTTCTGGGCCCCTCTGTACAAGAGGGACATTGAAGTGCTGGAGCGTGTCCAGAGGAGAGCTAACAAGCTGGTGAGGGGTCTGGAGACCAGGTCATATGAGGAGAGACTGAGGGAACTGGGCATGTTTAGCCTGGAGAAGAGGAGGCTGAGGGGAGACCTCCTTGCCCTCCACAACTACCTGAAAGGAGGGTGGAGAGAGGTGGGTGGTGGCCTCTTCTCCCAGGGGAATAATGACAGGACCAGAGGAAATGGTCTGAAGCTGTGGCAGGGGAGGTTTAGATTAGATATTAGGAAGAATTACTTTACTGAAAGAGTGGTCAGGCACTGGAACAGCCTGCCCAGGGAGGTGGTTGAGTCCCCATCCCTAGAGGTGTTTAAGAAACATGTAGATGTGGCACTTCAGGGCATGCTCTAGTGACAGAGATTGTAGGGGTTTTTTTTGTGCGTGTGTAGTTGGACTCGATGATCTCGAAGGTCCTTTCCAACCATGAAGATTCTATGATTCTACATAAGTAGACTTTAGGATGTAACCATGGGTATAACTCATAACTATTATCCAAGAACCAAGTGTAACCATTCTACATTGAACATTTTTAAGGAGATTTCAACAGAAAGAAGAGGCATAGCAGATCCCAAAACTACATTATCATCAAACTGTTCACTTGTACTTGTTTTTTTTTTGCTCGGGTATGTATGCTGTTCAAATAGACTGGAAACTTTAAATATAACTACAAGTTTTCTTATTCCTTGGGATTGTCTGAACTGTCTATATCCTGTGGTAGAGCCCAAACATAAAAAAACACTGAGGGGATCAACTAGCTTACAGAGTTATTTAGTAATCTACGAGTACAATGTGCTTTGGACTTACAGCACATATGGTAACAGGCTGGGATGATACGAGTGTGGTGGTATTGGTTGCTGTGATCGGTATCTACTGCGCCCTGTGAGTCTTCGAGGTATAAAAGGTGGGTAAGGCTGTAAAAAGGAAGAAAATTTCAATATTTTCTTGTCTTATTTAATAATGAAATTAAATGAAAAGTGAATGTTGAAATACATTTTAAATAAGGCATTATCCAAAAAAATCCAGCCCTGTCCAAGCCAAAAAATACAAGCCTTTTCAAACAATTGTTTTGATTAACAAATCTCATCGGTAATATACAATTATACCATCCAGCAGGAAAAAAAGTAACAATACTAACCAGAAACCCTTGCAAGCTAGCTAAGCATTTTGTAAGGCTTAGCCTATATATGATCTGGTTTGGACAGTCAGAACTTGAATTGGTGAACATGCTGCAAACCAAAAGCTGAGGGCTTTCGACCTGGCACAATGTGCTGGCTTGTGCAGCTAGTTGGATAGGAATGAGTTTTAAACAACATATACACAGGTCTTTCACTGGTATAAGCCAAATATCCATTAGGGGGCACTGCAAGGATGCTCCACACCAAAAAAAGCTTCAAATAAAGAGCAAGGTTTAAAATTAATAAATAAAGGAATCACATTCAGAGTTCGGCTCAATTATATCCACTTTTGGGAGGAGGGGCCGTAGCCTTTCAACTGCATACAGATGTAGTGCCTAAAGAGACATTCAAGTTTACAGCTTCAACACATTCTTTCCATAGGAGAAAAAAGACTATTTTCCTGTTTCGATTTGCATGCAAAACTCTTCAGATTACTTACATAAGTCCTCAGTATGACTTTTTAAAACATCTTGCACTATATACTAAAATGGGAGCAGGTAAAGAATTGCAATTTAGACATAAATTGTATTTTTCTAAAAATACTCAATAGTGAAAAAAAATGTTAGCAGATTTTAGAACCAAAATTCACACACCACTACTGAAATGATATTCAGAGGCCTTGAGAAATTTACTTTTATGAAAAAAGATCACTCAAAGATTTTTTTAGCATGTTTTCATTCTTACAAGTTTGAGCCCTCAGACTATATGTAATGAGTCTAACCCTGTGTCCTGGTTTGAGGAAAAGCGGAACCAATTTTCTGTTCAGTAATTTTGCTTTGCAGCTAAGCCTCTTCTAACTAACAGAACTCTCTGAAACTCTCTGAAATTAACAGCATATTGTCCAAATGCTGTTCCCTCCCAGACAGATAAGACCTGATTATTTAAAATCTATGCCAAGGAATGGTATGCAGAGAGGCTCCTGCTTATACTTATTGCTATAACAACCAAGGCCAGCTAACTTTGTTATTTGCCCCATTGGAGGGTCGGAAGTGGAAAAGCATAGAGGGGTTGCACCTGCAGGGAGGAGCGGACAGGACAGGTGACCCCAAACTGACCAACAGGGTATTCCATCCCATATGCATCATGCTCAGTATAAAAGCTGAGGGATCAAAGGGTCATCCCTCTTTCTTCAATGGCTGACGTCTGAGGAGGACTCTGTCTGTTCGTCTGCCTTTGATCCTGATCCGTGCATTCCTGAATCCAGATCCGGAATCCAGCTCTGGAATCCAGTTCCTGTCCATCGCAGAGCCCAGTCTGGGACTTCCCCAGTGCCTGCCAGTGGTGTGATCATCATCCTGGGAGCTTAATATGATTTTGTATATGTTGTATATATTTCCTTATTTTCTTTTTATTTTTTTATTAATATTTCATTAAAGTAGTTTAGTTTCTTCTAAACTCATTGTAAGAGACAGCCTGTACGTTCCCTGACGAGGGCGAGAAGACTCTCCAAGCCTTCAATGGAATGCCTCGAACACTCGCAAGGAAATAAATAATGCAGGCCTGGTGTTCTATGAGCTGATAAGGCTCACAGGCCTGGAAAAGCAGTGGGAGGACTGTCTTGTGAAGACAAGATAGTTCTGCCACTCGTGTGGTGAGCTTGCTAGTTCTCGGTTCTTGAGGCTATTGTGTCCAATAAGTGACCTTTGCTTCATTATCCACGAAATGCATATGAAAGCACACACCCCTGCATATGCTAATGAAGATTATAGAGATAATGCTAAACATATATGACTATGGCAGTCGTCTCTCCACCCAAATCATGCTACACCTCACCTGGGAGAAGGGGGAAACCTGAGATAAGGCTGTCCTCAGCAAGTGGGGTGGACCATGCTAATTCAGCAAACATAAAAGGTGAAAATAAGTGCCCCTGTGGAGAAACGAAGAAGATCCTGCCTGGGAAGATTTTTCCCAAGAAAGAAGATGATTATGCCTGGGAAGATTCCCTGAAAAAGACGCTGGAACCAGGACCGGTGACCCCTTTATCTCTGTCTTTGTCTTTTCCTTTCTCTGTCCCTTGGTTTCTCTTTTCTCTTAGAGTTGTTAAGTAATGACCTTAAGTACTGCTTGCCATAAGTTGTTGTATACCTGTTGTTAAGTAATACAATGCATACCTCACCACTTGCCATAATTTGTCATATACCTAACCAATTATCATGGACTTGTTAAGACCTATAATAATCATTTGGGGAAACTAATAAATGTTTTATACAGACCTTGAGATTTATCTCACCTTAGTCCACGTCATTGGGGATTTACGAATCTGAAGTCACCCCCCCCTCTTTCCTGAGTGGGACGTGACACTCATAAGTCTGTTTTTCTCTCTCCCTCCTCTCCTTGGAGAGAGAGGTGGGGGAGAGCATCTGTTGTTCATCTCAGTGGCCAGTCCGGCCCAAACCACGACACCCTGACTTTCCACAGCTGCAGCCACTAATGAAATTCAATTGCAAAAATGCAATTTTTCAATAAAATGGTTATAACTTGGAGCAAAGATCAAGAACTTGAAATCAGCATGCATGTAGTACAAAAGCAATACTTACAACTCCAAATGAAACCTCTTGGTGTAAAGGATCATGGGTTAAGAACTGGATAGGAGCTGAGGAAGTCAATGTTGGTGGATGAGTTGATGGAGGGTAGGTAAAGCTTCCTATAGGAAGATGTTCTCCAAGCAGTTCTACTTCATTCTCTATCCTTTGAAGTGGCTAAAAGAAACACAAGGTTTGTTGTATTAATAGAAAACCAGTTTTTAAAATTTATTTTTTAATACCAAAAAAGCACAACTCCAATTATATGTTCTGAGGAGTTGTGGAAATTTTATGGCATTGTACTTGGTATATGTGGCAACGTTTTGGTAGGGGGGGGGCTGCAGGGGTGGCCTCTGTAGGAAGAAGTAAGGGGCTGCCTTGTGCCAGGCACAGCTGGTTCCAGCTGGCTTGGCAATGTACTCACAACTGGAGAAAGGCAAACATTGCATTCATCAACAAAAAAGGCCAAAAGGACAACCTGAGAAACTACAGGCTAGTTGACCTTACTTCAGTCCCTGGGAAAATCATGGAGTGAGTCCTCTTGGAACATATTTCTGGACACACGGAAGAGGGAATAGTCAGCATGGCTATATCAAGGGAAGATCAACCAGGTTGTCTAGTATGATAAGGTGACTAGATTTGTGGATGAGGGGAGAGAAGCGGATGTCATTTACCTCAACTTTAGCAAGGCTTTTGACACTATCTCCCACAATATTCTTGTAACCAAGTTCGGATGTTACAGTCTGGATGGGTGGACAACCAGAAGGATAAAAAAATGTTTGGATGATCAGGCTTAGATCATAGTGGCTAATGGGTCATACTCTACCAAGATGCTGGTAACAAGTGGTATACCACAGGGACCCGTCCTATTTAACAACATTATCAGTCACCTGGAAGAGACAGAGTACTTGATCATGAAGCCTACAGCTGATATCAAATTGCAGAGAATACTCCATACACTGGAAGGAAGGGCTGCCATACATCAGGAAATGGACAGGCTGGAGAAACGGGCCAACAGGAACCTTATGATATTTAACAAAGACAAATGCCAAGACCTGCACCTCAGAAGGAAGAACCCCTGGCAACAATCCAGTCTGCGGAATGACTGGCTGTGAAGCAGCTCTGCTGAAAAGGCCCTGGGGCTTCAGTAGGCAGCAAGCTGAACATGAGCCAACAGTGTGCCCTGGCAGCAAAGGCAGCTAGCAGTATCTTGGGCTGTATTAACAAACAGTAGCATAGCCAGTAGATTGAGCAAAGCGATTATCCACCATCTACTCAACACTTGTTAGACCTCATGTAGAATACTACATCCATGTTTGGTAGTAGATGTTGTAGATGTTTGGTACTAGTTGTTTAAAGTAGAACAAGCTAAAGGGCCGCCAAGATGGTCAGGGGACTGGAGCATTTGTCCTATTAGAAAAGCTTGAGGGAACTGGGCTTTTTCTGCCAGGATAAGAAAAAGCATAGTGGGAGGGGGAAGGAAACCTAACAGCAGCCTTCCACCACCTGCAGAGATTTCATAGAATCATAGAATGGTTTTAGGTTGGAAGGGACCTTAAAGATCACATAGTTCCACCCTCCCAGCCATGGGCAGGGACACCTCCCACTAGACCAGGTTGCTCAGAGCGCCATCCAGCCTGACCTTGAACACTTCCAGGGATGGGGCATCCACAACTTCCCTGGGCAACCTGTTCCAGTGTCTCACCACCCTCATAGTGAAAAATTTCTTCCTGATATCCAATCTAAATCTACCCTCTTCCAGTTTGAAGCCATTACCCCTTGTCCTATCACTACATGCCCTTGTAAAAAGTCCCTCCCCAGCTTTCCTGTAGGCGCCCTTCAGATACTAGAAGGCTGCTATAAGGTCTCCCTGGAGCCTTCTCTTCTCCAGGCTGAACAACCCCAGCTCTCTCAGCCTGTCCTCATAGGAGAGGTGTTCCAGCCCTCTCATCATCTTCATGGCCCTCTGCTGGACCCGCTCCAACAGGTCCATGTCCTTCTTATCTTGGAGAGTCCAAAGCTGAATGCAGTACTCCAGGTGGAGTCTCGCAAGAGTGGAGCAGAGGGTCACAATCACCTCCCTCGACCACCTCCCTTTGGGCCTCTGTTACTGGTATTGGCATCGTATTGGTAGGAGTGGGATGAGTTCCAGTTCCCCTCCCCTGGCAACTCTAGTTTAAAGCCTTTGATC